>NC_045964.1:33902407-34202407 GCF_010909765.2 Amblyraja radiata | reverse complement strand
GGAGATAGTCGTTGACGACATTCTCGTTTGTGGTGAGAACGCAGCCCAGCATGACGCTAGGGTGAAAGCCCAATTCGCGCGTGGGAAAGCCCTATTCGTACGTGTGAAAGAGTCCAGCCTAATGGGGTTTTTTCACGGGGCGAGTTGACGCAAGATGTCACCAGAGTGAAGTGGTCGTGGTCCAGCACGAGTCTCGCACGATATAACGGGGGGTAGATAAAGAGTTCCCACGGCACTCGGCATTTCTGTTATTTGTGCGAGTGACTTGTCCGTCTCCCGAGCTTTCGCGTTAAATCTTGAATGAACATCGTGAACTACACGTGACACAAATGATGTAACTTTTTTTTTCACACACTATAAATATCCTCCCTTGGTTGAATTGGCTCATTTGGAGACATGTTTTACTGTGTATGTGGGAGACACAGATGGACTGAGCACAGTACCTCGGTCTTACTGTGTGTGGGAGAGGGGGAGAAAGAGACGTACACTCACAGAGGCAGAGTCTCTCAGCCTGTGTAAGAGGGAGGGAGAGAGAGAGAGGCACACACAAGGTGGATGTGAAATCTCACCTGCCTGTTTCAGTGACAGACACCCGCCGCCAGTAAATGAAGACACCCCCATCTGTCTCCCCCTCCTCTCCCTCGACTCCCCCACCTTTCCCTCCCAACTCCAGCCCCGTCCCGACCCCCTGGGAAACTGAATAGAGCAACAATATAGATATAGAAACTGAAACAATATAGAAACTGAATAGAGCAACATGGCAAAAACATCTCTGACACGCTTTACCCCCTTTCTTTGAGATTTTCTGGGAGCCATCTCTGCAAGTGTTCCTGTTAAAAAGATTATCCAACAATGACAATTAGGTGGGACGTCCTCGAAGGACACATGTTCCCTTGTCGATATTGAGACCACCTTTTTTACTCACCTTCTGTCCCCTCTGTCCAGCTTCCGGGTTTACCGTTCGCAGGAGTTCCCACGCGCTATATCTCTAAAATCTGAAGTTAGGTAATGTCTAAAGGAACTGCAGACGCTGGTTAATGCTGGTTAATACGCACAGAAGGACACAAAATGTTGGTGTAACTCAGCAGGTAAGTCAGATCTAGGAAGAAAAACATAAAAAGCTGGAGTAAGTCAGCGGGTCAGGTAGCATCTCTGGAGAAAAAGAATAGGTGGCGATTCGAATCGGAACCCTTCTTCAGACAGCCTAATCGGAATTGAGTCTGAAGATGTGTCTCGTCCCGAAACATCAGCTATTTTTCTCCAGAGATGCTGCTTGACTCGCTGAGTTACTCCAGCTTTTTGTGTCTGTCTTCGGTTTAAACCAGCATGTGCAGTTCACTCCTTACACGGGTCTCTGTACAACATTGATTGGTAGCGTTCCGGACCCTGCTTCGGAAAGGCATCGATCGCTAGTCGGCGAGGACTCCAACCTGTATCTCTCAAAGAAGTACATGTGAAAAATTTCTCACGGACCATAAAAATGCATAACCTTTCAGTAAAATCCCTTTTAAAGATTATAGTTATTTTCTTGAATCTCATTAACATAACTCATGAATAAGTTGATGTCCATAAGCGGATGCAAATCTTTATTTTTATTTATTTTTTAAATTCAATCCCACAGAAGACAATTTTTACTCACCTTCTGTCCCCTCTGTCCAGCTTCCGGGTTCACCGTTCGCAGGAGTTCCCACGGTACCCGCAAGAGTTATTACGGATATCGCACTGGCCACTACGTTCATATAATGTTGCAATGCTCAACCACAAGTGTACAAGTCACTCTTGGAGAAATTCAAACTTTCTTGAATTTTCTCCCGAGTCACCAAGTTACACGATTACCTGCCGTTAGCGCTACGGTGGTCCACGGTGGTCCACAAATGCCGTACTGTTATCGCACGAGGTTCCCACGATGTTAAACTCTGGTTCACTCTTGCGTCAAGTCGCCCCGTGAAAAGGCCGCTTAAAGCTCAATCTCAGAAAGTCGGTAATGCGCTCAAACGAGATTGAATATGTGGGACATCATTTCGCAAGCAGGCGTGTCACCAAGCCCATCTCGTGTCAGCAGTGTGTGACAAATGCCATACCCGACAAACAAGGCTGAAGTGTAAACGTTCTTGGGGATGGTGACATACATGGCCAAGATCATTCTGAACCTTTCGGAGATAACCGGCCCACTTAGACAGCTAACAGAAAAGGGTGTAGCATGGCATTTTGAGCAGAAACACAGACATGCAGTAGACAAGCTGAAGTGTCTTCTCACATCGCCACCCGTGCTCAAACTGTACGATGTGAATACCTGTTTCAATTGCCACAGACGCTTCCAACAGTGGATTTGGAGCAGTCCTAATGCTAATGCAGGACGAGAGACCTGTTGCCTACACATCACGACGTGTGAACGCGGCCGAGCGCAACGATGCGACTATAGAGAAGGAGCTATGCGCCATATTGTACGCATGCAGAAAGTTTCATGATTTCATTGTCGGTCAGCGCACAGCAATCCTTAGTAGGCTTGCTCGCTAAGCCGCAAAACAAACTAAGCCCCAGACTCCAGCGCATGCGAATGAACCTGCTACAGTACGACCTGGAGATACGGTGGAAGCCGGTACGTGAAATGTTTGCCCCCGATGCCCTGAGCCGGCTGCCCAGTTCAAACACGCCTGCGGAAGAGCACATCACTCTGCCGAACGTGATACATGTTGTAGAAGCGATCCTACACATGTCAGACGAGCGCCTTGCGCAGTTCAAAGCTGAAACAGAAAAAGATCAAACCCTAACACTGCTGTGCAAGTACATAAGAAGGGGTTGGCCTAGTAACAGGCATGATCTGCCCTCGGACTTGATTCCGTTTCGTGCATACCACAACGAGCTGATTGAAGTAGATGGATTAGTCTTACTGGAAAACTGAATTGTAGTTTCCCCAAAGCATGCTCAGGCAGATGCTGAACACACTACATGAATCACATCTGGGAGTAGTGAAACAAACAACGAACCCACAATTTATTTGTGTGGTCAGAAATGAATGCACAGCGGGAACTTGCTCGATATGCCAGGGGACTAGAAAAACACAAGCAAGCGAGCCGCTTCAACCGCACTTCATCCCCAGCAGACCTTGGTCTAAAGTCGGGGCAGACATCTTCCATCTGGATGGAGTTGACCGTTTGCTTGTAGTGGACTATTACTCCAAGTACCCAGAAATAGTGCAACTGCCAGACATAACGTCACATTGAGTGATACGAGAGATGAAGGGCATGTTTGCCCGGAATGGCATTCCTCACTAGGTGATGTCAGGCAACACGAGACAATTTGACTGTGCTGAGTTTCGCAAGTTCAAGGATGAATGGGAATTTGCCCATGTCACCTCAAGCCATATATCCACAGAGCAACGGACAAGTGGAGCGCAGCGTGCAAACCATGAAAAATATCATGAAGAAAGCCAAACGCAGCGACTGTGACCAGATGTATGCCATCCTCGAATACCGCAACACCCCCGTTGACGGGACATGTGGTTATGTCCCCTCACAGCTACTTAACTGTAGACTGATAAGAAGCAAATTGCCGTCGCCTTTATCGTTCCTACAGCCCCATCCTGTCCCTCCCATGGGACCGCAACTAGCCGTCCGGCAAGAAAAACAGGCAGCATACTTCAATGAGAAGGCAAGTGCCTAGCCGCTGCCGCACCTGGAGCGACAACAACAGGTGTGGTTTTGTGCCAAACCAACCGAGTGGCAACGTGGCCAGATTGCACGAGAAAACCTGGTCCCTCGGAGCTACTCCATTTCGATACCGAGCGGTACTGCGTTCCGCAGAAACAGGAAGGACGCAGCAAAAGAGCGCGAAAATTCCCAGATGGAGGAGCCCCTCTCCCAGACGGAGCAAGTCTCTCAGACTCAAGAGAACAATCACACCCCATATCACAAGGTAATGTGGTGGGGGAACCTGCTTGCAGCGTGCCAAGCCACACTCACAAACAACAGAAATATAACACAGAACGAGTCGGAAATACAACTCGCATAAGAAGTGGGCGATTGTCAATACCCCCAACTCGACTTGTTATGTAAAATAGTTAGGCAATGATTTTATAGTTTTGTAGTATAATGTTCAAGGTATAAAGAGCACTATGTTAATTGAGGTACTTTATCCACATTAAATTGATTAAAGAATAAATTTATTAGTATTGAAAATAGTTTGGATTGTACATGAATTTGTGACCCCAAAGTTGAAGGGGGAGATGTGATGTAAATGCTAGTGCCATCTTGAAACATTTGTAATCGTCATCAATGTGTAAATGCCAGTGCCCTCTTGAGGCCAGGAGTACAAGCTGGGGAATGTGCCTGTGCCTCGTGACCTGATGACAAGTGACCTTCTAGTAGTTTCTGTTGGTTGTTGGATATAATAAACTTTTCTTACAAGATGACGGACGTGTATTAATTGTGCTAGTCTCAACAGGATCATACAGCAAACATTACATGGGCTAAACATAGGCAGATGGGACTAGTATAAATGGGGCAACTTGGTTGGCATGGGCAAGTTGGGCTGAAGGACCTGTTTCTGTCTCTGTACGACTCTATGACCAGGCAGAAGTTAAGCTGCATCACCCTTTGACCCTCGGGACCCTTCTTCATACTGACTGAAGTAGAGGGGAGACAGCTGGGAGAGAGCGGTGGGGCAAGAACTGGCAATGGAAGGTGAATATAGGTGAGGAGAGCTGGTTGGCAAATTGGTGGAGGCGAAGTCGAGAAAAAGGGTACAGATGTGAAATATGCAAGGAAAGAAGCTGGGAAGTGAAATGTAGAACCAGAGGGAGAGGAGTGAGCAAGGAGAAGAGGGAAGGAAATGGGGAGTAGATGGAGAAGGGGAAAGGAACAGGGTGAATGGGACATACGGAGTGAAAGAAAGGTTGTGTTGGACACCACTGTCTCTAAGAATTCAGGCTGCTAGTTACACTGCGGGAGGTAATTGAAATTGATAAGCAATTGCTTTGACCGTCACGTGCAATGATACTCTATTGAACAATGTAACAAACAACCTTTAGTATTTTTAGCTTGCAGTAAAAAAAATGTTTTTTATGTGTTAAAAAGAACTTTATATGTAGGAAGGAACTGCAGATACTGGTTTAAATCGAAGATAGCCACAAAATGTTGGAGTAACTCAGCAGGACAGACAACATTTCTGGAGAGAAGGAATGGGTGACATTTCAGGTCGAAACCCTTCTTCAGTCTCAATCACCTATTCCTTCTCTCCAGAGATGCTGCCTGAGTTACTCCAGCATTTTGAGCATCTTCAAAAATGGCTTTATATTTGAAACCAACTTGGTGTTTCACGGAGTGACTGGGAGATGGTTGGAGCGAATCCCTCACTTGGTTATAACGGACAATCAACAATAATGGACACCATTTCCCCCTCAACCGCCCTATTCCAACTTTGCGGGCCTAGGCTGATTATTCTGGTACCTTTGGATTCCTCTCGGAGGACATGACTTCTGTTGGTCTGTCAAAACATACAATCCAGAAAGACTCTGGATCCAAGGGTGCCGGAAAATCGGTGGTGGACCTGTATTAGTTCCTTCAGCTTTGGTGGATGAACTAATCAACATCAAGGAGGAAAATGATGCTAGAGTCTTCACAAGGGAAAATGTAGTTGAGGTTCTTGATGGACTAAGAACTGATTAACAAGGGAGCAATAGGATGGCTAGCTAGCTGCACTAAATCTGTAGGAGGAAAGTTACTGAAAAAAGTCCTGAGAAACAAGCTCAGTATGGCTTTCAACCAAATCCTAAAATATTCAGATCTAAGGGATACAGGGCAAATTGGCAAATAGGAGTCAAAACTGTCATGGTAATAGGAAACAGAGTGATGATATAGACCTGTTCTGTGATTGGATCAGTTATAAGGACTAGTGGAGGTCTGCAGGGATCGGGACTCTGACTTGCTATTTGTAAAAAGGCATACGGAATACTTGCCTTATGTGGTCACCCCATTAAGAGCAGGGAGGTTGCCATCTAACTTTATAAAACAGTGATGCAATTGGTAGAGCAATTTGTAGAGCTACTGCCTCATGGAATAAGAGACCCAGGCTCGATCCTGTCCTTGGGTGTTGTATGTGTGGAGTTTGCATGTTCTCCCTGTGACCACATGGGTATCTACTGTGTTTTTTCGCACATTCCAAGTGGGATAACGTGGAACCAGTGTGGACGGGTGATCGATGATCGGTGTGGACTCAGTGGGTCAAGGGGTCTGTTTCCATGCTGTATCAATCAATCAATCAAATGTTAGTCTGATCTCACCTGGAGAATTGCATGCAGTTCTGGTCACCATAACACAGGAAACATGATAGTGCAGGAGAGAGTGCAGAGGAGATTCACTTGGATGTTGCCTAGGATAGAGTGTTTCAGTTATGAGGAGAGACTGGAGAGGCTGTGTCTTTTTTATGGAGCTGAGGATGTTAAGAAGTGATGTGTTTGAGGTGTATGATTATGAGAGAGAAAGAGAGACTGGATTGCAGGTACCTTTTCCCATTATTAGAAGTGAATAAAACTAGAGGGTGTAGATTTAGAGTAAGGGGAAAAAAATTAGCAGGTACCTGAGGGAAATCTTTTTCTTTCAGTGGTGAGTACCTGGAACACACTGCAGGAGAAATTGGTGGAAGCAGTCGCTGATAGTATGGCACTCAAGCATACAAGCACTCAAATTGCCTAGGATTAGAAGGCTGTGTACCAAGGGCTGGAAGATGCAATAACATGGACGGGTGCCCACTATTTGACGTGGATGTGGTGGGCTCAATAGTTTGTTTCCATACAGTATAACTAAGGCATTTCAAGTGAATGAATCATCAGGGCTGGATGGAATAAATCTCGGATTGCTGAAGGAATTGTAGGCTCACTGACCATAATTTTCCACATGTGTGTTTATTCAGTTGGTGGTGCCTGAGAAATGAAAATTGAAAACATTCAACTCCTGCTTGAAAAAGGGCTCGGCGATAAACCCAGAAACTCGGTTTAACTCTGATTCTAGATTTTTCCCCAGCACCAATCTTTAACATTTAACATTATATAAGATTTAACATAGTTTGGATGTGTGGAATGACTGGAGAAAGCCAGCGAGAATTTGTTCAAGGCAACTTGTGTCTAACTAACATGATAGTGTTTTTTATAAACAAAATCACCGAGGGTTTATGTGGGAAATTCAATTGATGTTGTCTTTGTGGACTTTCAATACTCATTTGGTGTAGTGCCATGTAATGGGCTTTCCATCAGGATTGAAGGACAAAAAAGGGCAGAGGCAGAATACATAGATACATAGAAAATAGGTGCAGGAGTAGGCCATTCGGTCCTTCGAGCCTGCACCGCCATTCAATATGATCATGGCTGATCATCCAACTCGGTATCCCGTACCTGCCTTCTCTCCATACCTCCTGATCCCTTTAGCCACAAGGGCCACATCTAACTCCCTCTTAAATATAGCCAATGAACTGGCCTCAACTACCTTCTGTGGCAGAGAGTTCCAGAGATTCACCACTCTCTGCATGAAAAATGTCCTTCTCATCTCGGTCTTAAAGGATTTCCCCTCTATCCTTAAGCTGTGACCCCTTGTCCTGGACTTCCCCAACATCGGGAACAATCTTCCTGCATCTAGCCTGTCCAACCCCTTAAGAATTTTGTAAGTTTAAATTTTGTAAGTGGATTAAAAAAAACTGGCTTGGTAAGGTGACAGTAGTGGTGAAAAATTGTGCATGTTGGACTGGAGGGAAATGAACAGCGGAGTTACCCCAGGGGTCAGTTCTTGGACACTGCCTACCTCTTACATCATCAATTTGAATATGGGTGAACAAAAGTTCCATATTTGAAAATGATGGAGTGAAATGTGAGGACGATAATAATAGACTTAAGTGGCTACAGACAGGTGGAATGTGTGCATGGGTAACAAATACAATTAATGCTCAGACATGTGAAGTGGAGATAAGAATAAGAAGAGGCAATTTTAACAGGTACAAGAATGAATATCTGGTTTGTTGATGAATGGAGTTTGTGGAAAGTGGGAGAGTTGAGAAAGTGGTTTTAATAACTGGCTGTTGGGTTTTGTAAATAATTGCCCAGAGTACAAGAGCAAGAAAGACATAAGGAAGCATGCCTTAGGATTGGGGTAAAATAGTGGTTTGACTATTACTAGAGTATTGTCATGTTCTGTATATTACACTGCACAAAAGATATGACGTCTTTGGAGTGGAATCACAAGTGATTCACCAAGAGGATTTAAATAAACAGAAACTATTCTCGTTGATGCAGAGCTGAAGAACTCAAGGATGTAAAATGAAGTTGATTGGCAAAAATTATATAAGGAATTATTTTTGTGCAGAGTCTGGTTTGGGTCTGGAACATACAGTTGGGGTAGTACGAAGGGCAGATTCAATTAGTTTTCAAAAGGCTGCTAAATAAATACCTAATAGTAAAGATTTTGCTGGAAATTGGAAAAGCCGCAACCGCTGGAAATCAAACAAAAAGAAAAATCTGGAAACACTATGTAGATGCTGGTTTATGCCAAAGATAGACACAAAGTGTTGGAGTAACCCAGTGTCTCTGGAGACAATGTCAGCATCTCTGGAGGCAAAGACTGAAAGTAGGGGGTGGGGTGAAGAGTTGGGGACCTCTGCAAATTGCCGCTGCTCTGTAAGGAGTGGGTGAGAAAGTGGGATAATAATGGTGTAAACGAGAGATTGATGGGCTGAAGGGCCGGATTCCAAGCTGTATATCTTTAAAAAAAGAACTACTGCATCTTGGGCAAAGAACTCCAAAGATTCATGACTCTCTCAGTGAATAAAATTTCTTCTCATCTCAATCCCAAATGGCCAATGCTTTACTTTGAGACTGTGACCCCAGTTCTTGGCACTACAGCTGGATGATAACATCAACTCGCCTCGTCTACAGTTCTTCACAGCTCCCTAGTTTCAATCAGAAGAAGAGTCCCAACTACTCGCCTCCATCTCTTCACCATTCGTTGCCCCCATCCCACCCGTACTTTCAGCCTGAAAAAGAGTCCCAACCGGAATCTTCACCCCTCCTTTGTCTATAGAGTTGCTGCCTGACCCGCTCAGTTACTCCAGCACTTTGTGTCTAAGCTGGAAACGCTGTTTATCAAGCGACATCTTTTGGAAGAAAATCAAATTACCCACTTTGAAGACTTTTCATCTGATGGAGGATCTTCAACCTGTACCTTAACTTTGTTTTGCAGTCCACGGATATTGGCAGTTTCTGATACCCCATCTTCAGATACAACCTGATCTACTGAGTCAGCATTTTAATTTTATTTGTAAGCATTTGAGGTGGGATGGGTCTAGCTGAATTACAATTGCATGGAGCCATTATGGATTAGATGGGTTGAGTGTGGCTTATAAGGCCATGAGAAGACTACATCTGGACCATTATATACAGTTCTGTTCGCTTTGCCCAAGGAAAGTTGTACTAGGGTTCAGAAGTATCACCAGATTGATTCTTGGCAAGTACCTGTGTCGTACATGAGGATTGATTAAGCAACTGGGCTCTTTTTTTGTCAGTTGAGAAGAATGAGTAGCGATCTAATTAAAACATACAAAATTCTTAACAAGGTTTGCTCGGAGAGATTTGGAGATTTTGTTTCCCCAAGCTGTAATGTCCAGAATTGGGGTCACAATTTCAAAGTAAGGGATTGGCCATTTGGGATTGAAGTAAGAAGACCTTTCTTTCACTGAGAGAGTGGTGGACCTTTGAAATTCTTTGCCCAAGAGATACTGCATAGAACCAGGCCCTTCAGCCCATCAATTACTCATTTATACTATATATTCCCACTTCCTCGTCCACTCCCTGCACACCAGGGGCACATTACTAAGGCCATATAACCTACAAATCTGCACCTCTTTGGGATGTGGGAGGAAACGGGAGCAACCGAAGGAAACCAATGTGGTCACAGGAAGAACGTACAAACTCCATACAGACAGCATCCAAAGTCATGATCAAACCCAGGTCTCTGGCACTTTGAGGCAGTGGTTCTACCAGCTACGACAACCAGAAAGTGGATCTATTAATTTTTAGGTTTAAGAGAATCAAGGGAATTGGGCCAATGCAGGAAAGGGATTAAAGATAGAAGTTACTTTCCAATATAGCCATTAACATGGCCCCCTTACAGCACCGGGGACTGTAACTTAGGTAGTGGTTGTGCAGTTGGCACTTGTATAGTGTCTTTGCTCTGCCTCACAAGAACCTCCAAAATCGTTTATAGCCATTGAGTACAGGGGAAGAGTAATCCAGGGTTTTAATATAAGAAATTCAGGAGTCATTTTACATATAGAATGCTCTGCAAATTGCTTTGCGGTAGTAACCACATTATTCTGCCTTAGTAAAATTGATTGAGGGATTCATATTGGCCGAGATATTATGGATAGCTCGTAGTTTATTCTTTAAAGCAGTGGATGGGATAGGTATGCCTACTTGGGAGGACTGATGGGGCTTTGGTTAAACAGTTCTTTCAAAAGATGGCCTCTGATCCTCCATACTTTATTAGAGTGTCATTCTCAATTATTCTCATCGTCATTCGAGAGGGAGTTGACCCAACAACCTTCTGATTCAGAAATGAGCGTTCCACCAAGCTCTCACTGTTACAGTAATTCAGCTGATAGATTTGGTCAAAAGCATTTATTTTGTATCTGACTCAGAATTGAATACTGAGAGCCTTTTGGTTCCATGAGAGTGCTGACATTTTTCTATGAATTACTTTGCTGATTATTATATTTAAAAGACTCAGAATCCGTAACTAGGCTTTCAATCTTGGAAATGTAGAGCACAGAAGGAGCAAATGGGGGCATCATGTCCATGCTGATCAAAAAAATACTCGGGGTAATCTTACTCCTCTAGAATTGGTCTGTAACCTTGTAGCCTTGCGATACATCGAACGCTCATCCAAAGACTTTTCCAATTTGTTGCTTTTCCATCTTCACCACTCTTTGGGCACTGTGCCTTGATCTCCCTCCACCTTCTCTTCCCCCCCCCCCCCCTCAAATATAATTGTCAACCTTTTAATTCTCAAAATATATAGTGTGAGAATGATCAGACTACCAATATGATCTTAACACTGACCAGAGTACATGAGTATGATCAAACACTGACCAGAGTACATGGAGGCCATATGCAAACTACAGAACAGTCCAAATAAGTTACGGCAGGGTTTGCAGATAACTTCATGTGTAGGAAAGAACTGCAGATGCTGGTTTAAATCGAAGGTAGACACAAAATGCTGGAGTAACTCAGCGGGACAGGCAACATCTCTAGAGAGAAGGAATGGGTGACGTTTCGAGTCAAGAGTCTGAAGAAGGGTCTCGAACCGAAACGTCACCCATTCCTTCTCTCCAGAGATGCTTCCTGTCCCGTTGAGTTACTCCAACATTTTGTGTCTACCTTGCAGATAACTTCGATGGAGTGGAGGGAAATGGTCTGCAACCCCAACTTTCTGGAAAAAAGTGAGTCATAATCCTCACATAAGCGAGACCTGTGGAAGGAAACTTGCCTCTTTACTGGAGGACACTTGTGAACCAGATTGATCTTCCTGCATTCCAATGGTTCAAATTCCCATTTATAGGTAAGCACACAACAAAAAGCTTTTCACTGTACCTCAGTACATGTGACAATAAACTAAACTGAACTGAGGTAATGTAGGTACACAAAAAGGCTGGAGAAACTCAGCGGGTGCAGCAGCATCTATGGAGCGAAGGAAATAGGCAACGTTTCGGGCCGAAACCCTTCTTCAGACTGATCGGGGGTGGGGACAAGAAAGGAAAAAGGAGGTGGAGCCCGAAGGCTGGGGGATGGAAGGAGACAGCAGGGGGACTGAGGAAGGGGAGGAGATAGCAAGGACTAACAAAATTGGGAGAATTCGATGTTCATGCCCCCAGGATGCAGACTCCCCAAGGATATGAGGTGCTGTTCCTCCAATTTCCGGTGCTGCTCGCTGTGGCCATGGAGGAGACCCAGGACAGAGAGGTCAGAGACGGAGTGGGAGGGGGAGTTGAAGTGCTGAGCCACCGGTAGGTCAGCTTGGTTATTGCGGACCGAGCGGAGGTGTTCGGCGAAACGATCGCCCAACCTCCGCTTGGTCTCACCGATATAGATCTGGAGGTAATGTATCTTTCTTTCTAAGTTTCAAATTAATTTAATGCCTTGAAATGACCACATTAGAGCGTGTCCAAGTCCTTGGTCCCTACATGTTTATCTGTGCTTGTATTGCCTGTCATTCCCAAATTCATATATTGTTCTGCTCTGAAGTGAATTCAATTTTTCTTCATTTCTGTCCATCAGTTGATATCTTTATGCAGTGACCGTTCTTGTTCTATTAACTGCAGAGACAATTTTGTGCATCACTTGCAGAACACTGTAATTTTTCCTTAATTGAGTTTAAATTACTGATGTATACCATGAAAAGCAAAAGATCTTGTACTGATCCCAGGGGAGACCTTATTCCAATTATCTTTTAAATTCAAACACCCACCAATAGAGCAAATTTGGATACAACTTTCATGTGGACCCTGTGCCATGGTGAGAGCTTCAAATTAATTCTATTTTGGAAATAGCCTATCAATCAGTGAATACAGGGATAAAGAAACATATTAGTTTAATTATTGCAATGCAGAATGAATTTAAGTTAATATTTTGAGAGGGAAAATACATTCCAGCAGCAGACCCAACTCATTTGTTCGCTAACCCTTTAAGATCTTGGCACAGTGGCACAGCCGTAGAGCTGTTGCCTTAGCGTCAGAGACCCAGGTTTGATCCTGACTGGGTGCTGTGTGCGTGGAGTTTGTACGTTCTCCATGGATTTTCTCCAGGGTCTCTTTGGTTTCCTCCTACATCCCAAAGACATGTAGGTCTGTAGGTTAATTGACTGCTGTAAATTACCGCTAGTGTGTAGGATGTGAAAGTGGGATAATGTGGAACTAGTGTGCCGTGATCGATGGTTGTTGTAGATTCGGTGGGCCAAAGGGCTTCTTTCCAAGCTGTATTTCTAAACTAAACTAATTATGGATGATTTGCTTCCACCCCGGTTCTGTGGGTGATTCATGAATTATATCTAAGATCCACAGACTCCGTCACAGGTTGTTTGGATTGATTCGTAGTTTGCAATTGGCTTTCATGTGCTGCTGTCGGGGAGATTGAAAATACCTGGTGCCTTCAAGGATGCTTCTCAGTCGGTTTGGATAGCAATGGGCCAAGGATTTGACAAGGTGATATTAATGTTAATTTTGTTGAGGTGGCCTTGGTAATGTCCTGTTAGAGTCTGTTTTGTTCTACTGGGAAATCACTTGGTGTGATGAGACTTTGGAGTTAAATAATTGTTTCTAGAGTGTGGCATGAGCATGCCATGGCTTGTCTTCTGGAGCTCATTAAGTGTGATCAGAGTCTTGATGTTGGCCTGAGGTTGCTTTTCCTATCCTGCTCATGGATTTGGAAGATGTTCTGGGTGAGAGTGTTGATGCCGCTTCAATGTTTTGATGTGATAATTTATCCGCATCTGAAACATGCAATCACGGTTGATTGGCCGTGGTTGATGGTGCTTCCTGTGTTCCTCTTGGATTTGTTTTGAGATGAACTTTTGTGTTCATTTTTTGTGTCCATTGTGTTTTTTGATGGATTCGCGACGGCGCTCCTAAGTTAGTGGGAGGAGGCATTTGAGGAAGTTTCTCGCACTGTTTTTGTCTGTGACAGACAATGCAGAACTCCTGTTGTGTAATGACCTCAAACAGATGTTTCCTTACTGATAAATGATTCTGGCATCCAAGATCTCCGAGCTTTGTCTCCTATAGCCAGATGAGAGGCATGAGTCATGAACTTGCAACATATTTCTCACTGCATGTTAGTGTTTTAGCTGCGCTTGGGTCTATTCCAGTGGCCTTATTGTTTTCTACTTTTGGATGGCCTTTACAGCGCCTTGCTAGGCTGGAGTTGTGCTACAATTGTAATGGACAGTAGACTGAAATAGTGTTGAGGACAAATCAAGAGCAAAGAACTTCTTCATCTTGAGTGCTCCTTCCAGCAGGAGTTGTTTGCCCTTGATTAGCTCAGTCAGATGCTTGAGCCATAGATTTTTGACAATGCTGAAGAACCTCTGCAGCTCATGGTTGTTCAGCTACCTTCTAGCTCTCCTGTAGCAGCTTAATTCACTCTCTGTTCTGTAGGCCTGAGAGGTTTTTTTCTTGTACCTTACCCAAGATGGGACTGCCTGCGCAGGAACCCATTGTGCTTCCAAACCACTGGCATCTAGTTCTTCTGATGAACTCATTGAGCATGGAAACAGGCCCTTCAGGCCAATTTGCCCTTGCTGAGCAAGAGGCCCCATCTACACTAATTCCACCTGCCTGCATTTGGCCCACATCCTAAACTTTCCCTATCTATGTACCTGTCCCAACACCTTTTAAACATTAGATAGATACAAAATGCTGGAGTATCTCAGTGGGGCAGGCAGCATCTCTGGAGAGAAGGAATGGGTTTTTAAACATTTTAAACCTTTTAAACATTTGTAGTACCTACCTCAACTCCTCTGGCAGCTTGTTCCATGTGCCAACCACCTTGATATTTCTTATAGAAACACAGAAAATAGGTGCAGGGGTAGGCCATTCGGCCCTTCGAGCCTGCACCGCCATTCAATATGATCATGGCTGATCATCCAACTCAGTATCCTGTACCTGCCTTCTCTCCATACCCCCGATCCCTTTAGCCACAAGGGCCACATCTAACTCCCTCTTAAATATAGCCAATGAACTGGCCTCAACAACCTTCTGTGGCAGAGAATTCCAGAGATTCACCACTCTCTGTGTGGACCAATCAATATCAACCAATATGGCCTGCAGGTAGATTTTTATGAGGCAGGTCGTGTTTTATGACTTGATCACGTTTTTTAAGAAGGTGATGAAGGTGATCAATGCAGGTAATGCAGTGGGTGTTGTCTACATAGATTTTAGTAAGGCATTTGATAAAATTAGTCATGGTGGATGATCCAAAAGATTTAGATGCACAGGAATAAAAATGACTTGGTCGGTTGGATTCAGAACTGACTTACTGAGAGAATCTATGGTGGAAGGATATATATATATATCTGAATTGGTTGTAAACATAGATGGGCCGGTTAGCAAGTTGGAAAGCGACACCAAGATTGCTGGAGTTGTGGACTGTGAGGAGGGCGGTCAAAGTATATAACGGGATATAGATCAGCGACAGAAATGGGTGGAGAAATGGCAGATGCAGTTTAATCTGAACAAATGTGAGGTGTTGCATTTGTAGTATCATTGAATTGAATAATTGAATTGGAAGATTGAACATGAGGACACCTACAGTTGATGGTAAGAAAGCAATAGCATTAATATACAGAATGTTCTTGGGGTCCAAGTCCATAGCTGTCTGAAAGTAGTAACACAAGTAGAGAGAGTGGTTAAGAAAGCATATGGTATGCTTGCCTTTGTTGGTCAGGACATTGTATATGAGAGTCAGGGTAATGATGCAGCTTTAGAAGACTTTAGTTAGGCTGCATTTGGAGTACTGCCTGCAGTTTTGGTCAGCCCATTACAGGAAGGATATGGAAGGTTTGGAGAGGATGCAGAAGAGGTTTACCAGAATGCTGTGTGGATTATAAGGTATTAGCTATAACGAGAGGTGAATAGGCAGGCTATTTTCTCTGGAATGGTGGAGATTGAGGGGAGACCTGATAAAAGTATATAAAATGATGAGAGGCATAGATTGGGTCGCTAGAACCTTTTTCACCAAGGTGAAAATCTCAAAGATTAGATGACATAGCTTCAAGGTGAAAAGGACAACGTTTAAAGCATCGGGAAAGTAATTTACCAGAAAGTATTTTATTCAGTGGAGGGTGCCTGGAATACACTGCCATGGTGATGAAGGCAAATACAATAATGGCGTTTGAGAGGCTTTTAGATATGCACGTGAATATGCAGGGAATGAAAGGATATCGATCATGTACAGGCAGATGAGATAAGTTTAACGGCATCATGTTTAGCACATATATTGTGGTCTGTTCCTGAGGGGCCTGTTCCTGTGCTTTACCTTTTTATGTTCTAGGGACATAAGCTGAGAGTTTTAACATAAGTGTTAATTCTCGTAGGCTATAGACCAGTCGCACTTGGCCCCGAAACATTGACTGAGCTGTTTTTGCAAGGTTTTGGTGTACTTGAAAATTGATTTTACTGCAGCTCCATTTTTATTACCATTGTTGTTTTGTGGCCGGGTTTTTGGAGATGACCAATAATGGTGGTTAGTTCAGCAGTCAGTAGCTTCTGTCAAGGCATAGGTCATACAAAAATTGTAGCAGCCCTTCACTAGAGATATTTGCTCTTTTGAGCACTGCATTTCAGAGGATGTATTTGTTTTGATGAGAATGCAGTGCTCAATGATCCATGAATTACAGAAAGTATGGCTACTCTTGGTGGAATTTAGAACATTAATGAGTGATTTTCAAGATTTTGAGAAGAGCTGATTAGATCAAAAGGAACTATTTCCATTAGTTGGACTGTCCAGATCGGGGACAAGAGTCTGCTCAAGGGGTAAAGGGCTGATGTTTTGGACTGAAGCTTGCTTCTGTTCCTGTATGTATATATGTAATTTTGGAATTGGGCAAGGCACTGATTTCATGCTCGATCATTCATTGCTACTTTAATGGCAATTGCCTCTATCCCAATTCATCAGCTGTAGCCATTTGTGCTAGTTTTCACCATGGGTTCTCCGGATTTGTCTGCATATGTGAATGGTTTCTTCACCACGCTCTGCACTGGAAGATGGTCAATAGTTTTAATTTGGTTGTTATTTCAAAAGGGCTAGTTTCAATGTAACAAAAAAAAGGACACAGGTCAGGCAGCATCTCTGGAGAACATGAAAGGACGTCTCTGATCAGGGTCCTTCTTCAAACTGATTGCAGTCAGGGAGAGAAAGCTGGAAGAGAGTGGGGGCTGACAAAGCCAGGCAAGCAAGGGGTGGATACAGGTGAAAGGGAAGTTTGATAGGCAGATGGTTGGACAAGTATAAAGGCACGTCACTTCATCATTGATTTCCACTTTTTATGTAAGTTGGATGATAATGAATGAGAGTCTGTGTCATTCTCTGTGACTCATTCACTGTTCAGTTGTTATGAAAAAGTTAAGGGTATTATGCTAACTTGCATTATTGAGTCCATTAAACAATAAAAAAAATTGGTTCCAGTACTGCCTTTTTAATCAATACAAGTTGTACTGCATCCAGTCATTTAAATTTTGAATACAATGTTTCTCGAACAGATTAAAGTTTTGTTACTGTAATCTAGGGTATAGGAGTAAAATGTAATTGGGATGCAAGTTTTTAAACTAAAACCTTGTAATTTAACTTTCTCAACTTCTTAACTTAACTTCTTAAAGGTCGGCTTTGATTTTCCATCCCAATTTCTTGAGAAGGTGTTGGTGGGATACCCTCTGCAGTCGCTACATCAATGCGTTGAGGTAGCAACTGCTGGAGGTAGATGCTGCAGAAGGTGGATGCTGTTGGGTAGCAAGTTCCAGGGTTTTTACTTAGTAATTTGAAATAACATGCTATAGACCAGTGAACCTAACATGGACATCTTGACGCCATCGGTTAGTTGGGCCAAAGGGCCTGTTTCCACACTGTACGACTCCCATGTCTGCTTGGCGATTATGTTCTCATGTATCTGATCCCTTTGAACATCCAAAATCGCCCATGGTTCTCGGGTGGGTTTTAACATGCAAAATGAACACGCTTCTGAAGCTACATTTACCATTTAAATATCCGTGAATCATAAATGCGTCTTGAAATAAATTTTACTCAGATGCAAGCTAAGGAATGGTATAATTGTCAGCTGTTCATTTGACAAAATCAGGACATTTTTTGGCTAATAATAAAATGTCCTGATTTTGTCAAATGAACAGCTGACAATTATACCATTCCTTAGCTTGCATCTGAGTAAAATTTATTTCAAGACGCATTTATGATTCACGGATATTTAAATGGTAAATGTAGCTTCAGAAGCGTGTTCATTTTGCATGTTAAAACCCACCCGAGAACCATGGGCGATTTTGCAATTTTACTGAAGGATTTCTAACTTTTAATACTTTTCATCTAACAAATGAATAAAGATAACAAAGCCAATAATGCCTTACTTTTGATGAAATGCAGCGAGCAAACGCGATAATTCCCGATATTTTGGATCTTTAAATCTCCACGAAAAATGTCCGCTATCAACTTCCGCTTATTTTGTCCCTTCAGCTCCCTCTTGTATTTACCTTAGTTTCTATCTTTTTTTACTGTAAATTTAGGTAGCTGTGCCTCACGGTCACCCCGACTGGGACAGTAAATTGCAGCTCAAAACCTGGCCGTTTTCGATGTTTTTAACGGGTGTGAAAGTGCGTGTTTTCCCATTCACTAACATGTACCGGAAGTGACGCTTGTCCCCCAGTTAAAATTTTCGGTCACGTGGGTGCAGATCTACGCTCCAGTGACCTTTCGTGAAATCACCCTATAGTACGTACATTTTTCATCCTAACCTTTACATTTTGATTAAATAAACAAAACTGAGCTTAACCGAAATTGGACATTGCATAATGTGGCAGGATCTGAGTTCTGCCAACTTCGAGAAACCAAACACATAATTAATATGGCTTCTAATATCTTGCATGTCATGTTCAAAAGAACCTGCCATTTCTATAGGCAATGTATACGTAAATGTTGCATTTGACTCTTCAGCTTTCCCCTTTAGCCTTGCTAATTGGATGAATAGCTCAGAGGTTTGGGTGAGGCAACAATATGTTGAATTTTGATGAGTTATTTGGAGCACAAGATAAATTACTATTTATATTTAGTCCAGAATAATTATTTACTGCCGTATAATACTTCAGAGAAAATTTTCAGGCCATATATTTGGAACAGAAATGTCTGAAAACATGCTTGAATCCTTGTACATCATTTAAAAATGAATTCGTTCAAGGGCCTTCTATACCCTGCCTTATTTGTAAGTATGTCAATTAAAGTTCTGTCTCTGTAATAAGTTCACTGGATCATAGAATTCAAATATTCTTCGTGCTCTATTAAATGTTGCATTGCAATGAGGGGATCTGAAATTATTCCTTGAGGTTCTGTGAGTTGAAGGAGTAGATGTAATAGATGAAACCTTTCATTCCAGGGACAAGCACAACTACTGTAATTTGACTGTTATATCGCAATCAGTCTACTAATGGTCATAATGAATGTTCCAGTGCATTTGATACTGGAATAGAACTTCCCAAGCTGATTAAAGCACTTAAATTAGCTCTTGTTTCCTGCTGCAACAGAAAACGAAGTGGAAAGTTCGTTGTTACCATGTTCATCACAGCTGTTCTGAATTATGATAAAAGTATGCACTGCCGCTTTCACCTGCACAGTACAGTTTCCCCCCCCCCCCCCCAGATTTTATTGAATTCACCACATTGCTTTTGTCTAGTAGATCTATTTGGGCTGATTTTATTTCCCTTATCTGACAAAAGCAAAGTCCTATAAATGTCCTTGAGCATAGCTAGTAAGAAAGATTTTGCTATTAAAATGTACTTCAACTTTCCTGATGACTGATCTAGTTAGTGCATTGAGCAGCTGAGTCATTAAGACATAGAAAGGTCACATTTACTGTAGTTCCTAATCTGCCTCGAGTTATTTTATCTCAGCAGAGGACAAGGTAGTTTTACAGTTTATTTGCTTTAGATTCCAGGTTGGCCTGTAATTACACGATTGCTATTAAATATGTCAGTGTTGGGTGGAGACGGAAGGGGGATGGTTTAGTTGTTCTGACTTTTGTTCTACCTTTCCCCACCCTCACGTAATACAATAGGTTTGCCTACTGAAACTAGCACGACAGCAAGGAGAGAGGAAAAAACGGTTAATACTGAGTAACTCTAAATAGGCCAAGGTTATTTGAGAACTCTAGTAATGATGAGCTGCATAATTCAGTGTTCCCGCTGGACTGATTCTTGTTTCAATTATTACAGTAGTTTCAGAGTCACACTTTGACTTTACCAGACATGAGGGAGTGACTGTGAGGAAGTTATCAATGTTACTTCATTTTGTCATTTTGATCTGTTGTCAAGAGTAGAGGGTTTATCTATTTCAGAGGACTCAACCATGTAATTAAACCTTAATCTATACAAATGCTCCTTTTGTGTTTCCTGGAACTCTGGCAAAGTATGTTTCCTTTGTCTTTCCCAAACAAAAATAAGTTCAGTGGTTCAATGGTTCTTTTTATTATCACGTGTACCCAAAGTACAGTAAAATTCATTTTTTGCATACAGATTAGTAAGGATATTTCCATACATAAGGACAATCCCTGACTAAGTACGGAATGCACAGGAACAGCCCACTGAGTCCATATCATTTTCACTGATAGGATGGATGAAGTATAAACTTTTCACAGGAAGATTGAATTGTAAACGGCTGAAGTTTATGTCACAAGATAGACACAAAATGCTGGAGTAATTTAGTCACTCGTGATTGCCTCTGTGAAGATAGCAATAGGTAGTATGGAAGAATACAATCTATCAATAACTTTGAATTTCAGAATCTGTTCAAGATTTTCTCCATTATATTTCTGAGTATCAATCGCTTGCTGTTATTTTCTTTAGAAATTTTCCGGAGATAATGACCCAGTTTTCCTACCCACTTTCTGCAAGAAACGAGGTGAAAGATTTAGAGGTAAAAGATTTGAATAGCGTGGTGGGTGGGAGGGTATACAATATTTAAAATTTTTCATTGAGGATTGAATGTCAGCCAGAGCTCTGAGATCATCCAGCCTATTTTTCCATTTCCTTTTCCCAACCCAAGTGAGTAATGGTTAGGCTGACATCGCCACTTTTTCCTCCCCAAGTGAGCTGATCAGAAATCAACAGAGGATAATTCCTCGAGTATATGCTTAATTCTCATAATATGTCATAGCATTTGTCCACAACCTTTTGAAAAAAATGGATTGTTATATCTGCAACCAATTCTATGAGATCCATTCAGATGTTTTGCTGCAAGCTTGGTGCAGTAATAAAGGGCCTGTCCCACTTACACAAATTTTTTTCGATGAGTTGCCGGCACCCGTCATAGTTGCAACAAGGCACCGAAAATTTTCAAAACGTTGAAAGTACTGAACCAACCAGAAAAAGGTACAACTCTTTGGGCGACTACTTATGAAGGTAAGCTAGCCAAGAATATAAAGCAGGACAGTAAAAGCTTCTTTAGGTATGTGAAGAGGAAAAAATTATTTAAGACCAAAGTTGGACCCTTGAAGACCGAAAAAGGTGAATTTATTATGGGGAACAAGGAAATGGCAGATGAGTTGAACAGGTACTTTGGATCTGTCTTCACTAAGGAGGACACAAACAATCTTCCTGATATAGTAGTGGCCAGAGGATCTAGGGTGACAGAGGAACTGAAGGAAATCCACATTAGGCAGGAAATGGGGTTGGATAGACTGATGGGACTGAAGGCTGATAAATCCCCAGGGCCTGATGGTCTGCATCCCAGGAGTACTTAAGGAAGTGGCTCTAGAAATCGTGGATGCATTGGTGATAGTTTTTCAATGTTCTATAGACTCACGATCAGTTCCTGTGGATTAGAGGGTAGCTAATGTTATCCCACTTTTTACGAAAGGCGGGAGAGAGAATACGGGGAATTATAGACCAGTTAGCCTGACATCGGTGGTGGGGAAGTTGCTGGAGTCAATTATAAAAGATGAGATAGCCGCACATTTGGATAGCAGTAACAGGATCGGTCCGAGTCAGCATGGATTTACGAAGGGGAAATCATGCTTGACTAATCTTCTGGAATTTTTTGAAGATGTAACTAGGAAAATGGACAAGGGAGAGCCAGTGGATGTAGTGTACCTGGACTTTCAGAAAGCATTTGATAAAGTCCCACATAGGGATTAGTAGGCAAAATTAGGACACATGGTATTGGGGGTAGAGTGCTGACATGGATAGAGAAGAGGTTGGCAGACAGGAAACAAAGAGTAGGGATTAAAGGGTCCCTTTCAGAATGGCAGGCAGTGACTAGTGGGGTACTGCAAGGCTCGGTGCTTGGACCGCAGCTATTTACAATATACATCAACGATTTGGATGAAGGGATTCAAAGTAACATTAGCAAATTTGCAGATGACACAAAGCTGGGTGGCAGTGTGAACCGTGAGGAGGATGCTGTGAGAATGCAGGGTGACTTGGACAGGTTGGGGAAGTGGGCAGATGCATGGCAAATGAAGTTTAATGCGGATAAATGTGAGGTTATCCACTTTGGTAGCAAAAACAGGAAGGCAGATTACTATCTAAATGGCGTCAAGTTGGGAAAAGGGGAAGTACAACGGGATCTGGGGGTCCTTGTACATCAGTCTATGAAAGTAAGCATGCAGGTACAGCAGGCAGTGAAGAAAGCATATGGCATGTTGGCCTTTATAACAAGAGGAATCGAATATAGGAGCAAAGAGGTCCTTCGGCAGTTGTACAGGGGCTAGTGAGACCACACCTGGAGTATTGTGTGCAGTTTTGATCCCCTAATTTGAGGAAGGACATTCTTGCTATTGAGGGAGTGCAGCATAGGTTTACAAGGTTAATTCCCGGGATGACGGGACTGTCATATGCTGAGAGAATGGAGCAGCTGGGCTTGTACACTCTGGAGTTTAGAAGGATGAGAGGATATCTCATTGAAACATATAAGATTGTTCAGGGCTTAGACACACTAGAGGCAGGAAACATGTTCCCGATGTTGGGGGAGTCCAGAACCAGGGGCCACAGTTTAAGAATAAGGAGTAAGCCATTTAGAACGGAGACGAGGAAACACTTTTTCTCACAGAGAGTGGTGAGTCTGTAAAATTATCTGCCTCAGAGGGCGGTGGAGGCAGGTTCTCTGGATGCTTTCAAGAGAGAGTTAGATAGGGCTCTTAAAAATAGAGGAGTCAGGGGATATGGGGAGAAGGCAGGAATGGGTTAATGATTGGGGATGATCAGCCATGGTTGAATGGCTTTGCTGGCTCGAAGGGCCAAATGGCCTACTCCTGCACCTATTGTCTATTACTCACGACCAAACAGGCGTCACCCTGCGACATGTCACTTGTATGGCCGTGAGTAGTCGCCATAAGAGTCGTACCTTTCTCTGGTCGCAGCTGGATTTTCAACATTTTGAAAATTTTCGGCAACCTGCTGTGACGATGACGGGTGCCAGCAGTCGCCGAAAAAATCACGTAAGTGATTTAGTGTGCAGCTCCACTGATGTACAAGAAAGGTAAATAAATACAATACATAAATAAGCAAGCTGAATTGATTGACGTGACCATCTGAGGGAGACTGTCCAAAGGGGGTGGGTGGGGGGGCACTCATTAGGGCCGGTTCAGAGCCGCTATAGCTCTTGGGATAAAACTGTTCCTGAGTCTGGAGGTTCGGGCGTAGAAGGCCTTGTAACGTCTGCCGGAGGGAAGTCATGTCTTTGACCTCAGTGGTGAAGTTACCTACACACAATCAAATACCCAGGCTGGAGGTAGAAAGAAGGAACTGCAGTTACTGGTTTACAAAAGAAGAAGCAAAGTGCTGCAGTAACTCAGAAGGGTCAGGCAGCATCTCTGGAGGAAATTGATAGATGACATTTTGAGTTTGTACTCTTCTTCAGATTGTACTCTTCTTAAGAACTATTGTTAAATCTGGTATGTGAAAGAAAAGTTAATTCTTTACTTTGTTCTTCTCTAGATTGTCAAAGTTCTTGCACTCCATTCCTAAAAATGAGTTTTGTGGAGTATAAAGATGTCATTCAAAATGGTGACACTGCCATTGTCTTCCTGGGTCATGACTCTATGTTTGCAATTAAAGTTCAGCAAGGTGGTGCAACACAGACAAAATATGGGGCCATCAGGCATTCAACAGATCTCGTTGGGAAGAAGTATGGCTCTCGGATTACCTGCAGCAAAGGAGGTTGGGTGTATATACTTCATCCAACTCCAGAGCTCTGGACAGTGACTCTTCCTCACCGGACCCAGATCCTTTATTCTACTGATATCTCTATGATCATCATGATGCTCGAGTTAAAGCCAGGATCAATTGTCTGTGAATCGGGTAAGTTATTTGAATAACGTGGAATCTAAGTACTCAGACTTTAATTTATTCTGGAGCTATTCTTGCATATAACAAATGTGTTTATTAATTGATAGTTTTACAGCAAAGATTTATGTTTTTAAATGCATGATTTTATTTTCCTTTGGGTAATGATGGGTTCCAATTTATTTGCTGTATTTAATTTGCAAGCATGGCTGATTTTAAAATTGTTGAGGAAATGTTTGTTCTTATTTTCTCTGTATGGTTTTTACTGTACGATTCTTTTGAATTTGAATTGGTTCTGCCTTTTGCATGATACTTTTTTGGATTTGCTGATTTAGTTATACCCTACAATTTGCACATCTGGATCAAATATTGAACTTCACTTTTATGTATACAGGTGAATATTTAATCCCAAGATGTTTCAGAAAGAAGAGTGGTGTTGCTTTAGTAATATTCTCATTGTCCTCCAGAAGATATGTATTAGTGCTTGTCTCTCCTAACACAATTCATTACGTGAAAGGGTTGAAATATTTTCATACACCATGGTGCTAAATTATTACGTTCTTTCTTGGGCTTCATGGAATCCATGAGACAAGTTCTATTTTATCACCATTTTCAATTTGCTTTTTAATCAAATGTTTTGACATTAATGAAGACTAATGTGTGAGATAAATTGAAGTGTACTCTATTGTTGAATGCTAAGGTATGATTTGCTTTGAGGATTTTTTTTTAAGGATGGCACTTAAACTTAAATTGACTTGTGGTCAAAGTTGGGAGTATTTTTGCACATTTTTTCTCTCCATGGGGCAGACCATACACTATTGTCCACCTGGATTGAGTGGTCTGGGGCAACATTGCCAGTCCTTTACTACCATGGGTCAGGTGCAACCGCAAGTAGTGATACTTGGAGTCTGCATACCCAGGGTCTATGAACAGATTGTTGCAGTCACGCACACGTGGGCAGCCTTCAGGATGGGAACCACGTTGGGTGCAGTTTTCCTCCTGCTATTCTCTGGAGATTTGTACAGACATCCATTTTGAATGTACAGATGAAATGGATGTTGCAGTACAGAAATGGAGTATGGACCACGCAAACTCAATGTGCTTCATCACCAATTTCACCTAGATCTGTTGATCTGATTCTTTTCCGCAACGCCATTGTTGGTTTTTGTGATGACCGTCACACATTTACGTCTCCATCAAATCATGTTCCCAGCACCCTTGAGTAATTTGATCCCTGATCCTCGATTGTCTGGTGCCGATCTGGAGGTTCTAATCCCAAAGCGAAACTCTAGGAAGTGCAGATGCTGGTTTACAACAAAATAAACACAGTGCTGGGTTAACTCAGAGGCCCAGGCAGCATCGCTGGAGCACACGGATAGCTGATATTTTGGTCGGTACCCTTCTGCAGACTTGCTTCCTCCATAGATGCTGCCTGATCTGATTAGTTAGTCCAGCAATTTGTGTTTGTTTTTCCAGTTCCAAAGACCCAAGTTCAACTAAGCTATTGCTTCCAGGAGTTCCACTCATCTCAAGGGAACGAATAAACCTGGTTGACGTATGGACTCGGTGGCTTGTCCAGATTATCCTGCTTGCAGATGTCTGATACCTCTTGAGCGAAGGAAACCCGTTTCGGGTCGAGACCCTTCATCACATTCCCAGATACCTCTGAGACAGAGGACAAGGAGTTTTGGAAGAATGTGTTTGCAATCATACAGGCATATAAACAATTGCAGATCCAAAAACATGCCTGCTTTTGTTGTTAATTCATTCTTTTTCTTAGGGTAGCTAATTATAAAGCTCTCTCCAAGTCTTTTGGAAAAAGAAATATGCAGAAGTCCAAACCTGCAGACTTGGGAGCAGAAGGCATTCTGAGGTTTGCTGGCTCTTCAACTCTTGAAGATTCTCTTCAAATTCCACCATATAATTACTGCAGGAGTAGATTCTGCATGCTTTTTTCTGAGTGGACATTTTTACTCTAATTCCCTCATTTTCTGAATACTCTTGATGATGAAAAATATGTTATTTGTTTGACTACTTCCAACCAGGTCATTAGGAAACAAAAAGGGGTTTTACAGATGTCCTGTAGAATCCCTTTAAGTTAATCAATGTTTTTGTTAGTCAGTGATTTTGCATTCAGCTTCTATTTTCTCCACTGATCTTCTGATCTTTAGGTAGGAGGTAGTGGTCAGAGAAAAACATGTTGTATAATCTGACCCACCTGATTGCTTTGAACATAAACAGGAAGTGTATTGTGACCAAAGGTACACAAAATTGCTGGGGAAACTCAGCGGGTGCAGCAGCATCTATGGAGCGAAGGAAATAGGCGACGTTTCGGGCCGAAACCCTTCTTCAGACTGATGGGGGGTGGGGAAAGAAAGAAGGAAAAAGGGAGGAGGAGGAGGAGCCCGAGGGCGGGCGGATGGGAGGGTGGGAGGAGACAGCTAGAGGGTTAAGGAAGGGGAGGAGACAGCACAGGCTAGCCAAATTGGGAGAATTCAATGTTGATGCCATAAGGACGCAAGGACCCCAGACGGAATATGAGGTGCTGTTCCTCCAATTTCCGCTGTTGCTCACTCTGGCAATGGAGGAGACCCAGGACAGAGAGGTCGGATTGGGAATGGGAGGGGGAGTTGAAGTGCTGAGCCACCGGGAGGTCAGGTAGGTTATTGCGGACTGAGCGGAGGTGTTCGGCGAAGCGATCGCCCAACCTACGCTTGGTCTCACCGATGTAAATCAGCTGACATCTAGAGCAGCGGATGCAGTAGATGAGGTTGGAGGAGATACAGGTGAACCTTTGTCGCACCTGGAACGACTGCTTGGGACCTTGAATGGAGTCGAGGGGGGAGGTGAAGGGACAGGTGTTGCATTTCTTGCGGTTGCAACGGAAAGTGCCCGGGGAGGGGGTGGTGCGGGAGGGAAGGGAAGAATTGACGAGGGAGTTGCGGAGGGAGCGGTCTTTGCGGAAGGCAGACATGGGGGGAGATGGGAAGATGTGGCGAGTGGTGGGGTCACGTTGGAGGTGGCGGAAATGGTGGAGGATTATGTGTTGTGTTGTGTATTGTGACCAGATTGATCTTGATGATTTGTCGTTGTCCCCACTGCACAGTTTGGGCTTCATTTACCATTTCAGCAAGAGCCTGGAAGTGGCATCCAGTTTATCATTGGCTCTGCTGGATCTTCAGAAAATTTAATTATGGAACAGGCTGCCAGAGGAGGTAGTTGAGGCAGGGATTATCCCAACATTTAATAAACAGTTGTGCAGGTACATGGATAGGAGAGGTTTGGTGGGATATGGATCAAATGCGGGCAGGTGGGACGAGTGTAGCTGAGGCATGTTGGTCGGTGTGAGCAAGTTGGGCTGAAGGGCCTGTTTCCACACTGTATCACTCTATGACTCTACAACTAGGAAATCGCCTAAAGATGTGGCATGCACATTGAAGTGGAGTGTTTTTTGTTAACGTTACATTGACAACCATCATAATAATAATAATAATATATCTTTTATTGTCATTGCACGTCAGTGCAACGAGATTTAGTGTGCAGCTCCACTGATGTACAAGAAAGGTAAATAAATACAATACATAAATAAGTAAGCTGAATTGATTGACGTGACCATCTGAGGGAGACTGTCCAAAGGGGGTGGGTGTGGGGGCACTCATTAGGGCCGGTTCAGAGCCGCTATAGCTCTTGGGATAAAACTGTTCCTGAGTCTGGAGGTTCGGGCGTAGAAGGCCTTGTAACGTCTGCTGGAGGGAAGTCATGTCTTTGACCTCAGTGGTGAAGTTACCTACACACAATCAAATACCCAGGCTGGAGGTAGAAAGAAGGAAATGCAGTTACTGGTTTACAAAAGAAGAAGCAAAGTGCTGCAGTAACTCAGAAGGGTCAGGCAGCATCTCTGGAGGAAATTGATAGATGACATTTTGAGTTTGTACTCTTCTTCAGATTGATTTTTGGGGGGAGAAAACTAGTAGAACTTACTTCCAGTGTTTTCTCTTCCCCCTTCTTGACAACCGCCCCGCCAAATACAAATCGGTCTGAAGATGGGCACCGACCCAAAAAATCAACTATGCATGTTCTCCAGGGATGCTGCCTGAGCTGTTGAGTCGCTCCAGCACTTTACGCCTTCTCTACCCAGGCCAGTGCAAAGGCAGTCAACTTCTGAAGATTGCCTGTAGGACAATCATCACAACCATTGCCGCTGGCTACCTGGGTAGGGTAAGCCCTAGGTACAGAAGAAACATCAGGTTGACCTTGAAGTTGGCCAAGGATTCCAAGGATGGAACACTGCACAATGATTTTAGTATTGCATGTGTTCATCAATATAATTTTGTAAACACATTGGTTTATAAATTTAAGATTCAAAATTGCATTGCCTGTAGCATGCATAAATATTGACATTGGGATGAAATCCTGATCTGCCCCTAGGGCTGAATTCCACTGCAATGAAGGTGTGGTGTTGTTGAGAGGAGACAAGCTTGGTTCTCCGTCATTGTGTCTCCTTTATCTGCTTCTGGGCTTTTATAGGGATAGGGGGCGCTGCTCTGGCAGCAGCCATGTCATGCAGCTCGTCAGTTTTTCAATTTTTTTTTTTTTTTTAATTATGTTTTAAAGTCTGTATTTAATGTTTCTTTGAGTGTCTTGTGTGGGGGTGGTGTGGGGGGGGTAAGGGGGAACCGCTTCGGTCGCCTCCTCTATGGAGGGGCGACTTTTTCCAGGTCGCCTCCCCCGTGGCCTAACATCAAGGATCGGCGAGGTCTTTCCCGGAGACGTGCCCGGGGCTTCAGCGGCGGGTGCAGCGTGGACTCTGGTCGCTGAGTGGGTGAGCCCTCGCTGGAGGGGAGCGCTCCGTTTTGCTGACCCGGGGCAGCCGGCAGCCTGAAGTCGCAGCCTGAAGCCGCAGTCTGCAGAACTCCAGCTGGTGCGGCGTCTACAGCCCGGGATCTCACGTTGGGGACCCGGGGGAAGAAGAAGCCATCACTGCCGGCCCGCGGCCGACTTCTACCGCGGGTCCGGCATGGACTTACCATCACCCCTGGAGGGGAGCTTCGACCGCCGGCCCTGCAGTCTACGGTGCTTCGGGCTGCGGCGGGGACTTTAAATCTCGACCGCCGGTCTGCGGCCTACAACAATCTAAAGCCGCGGTCTCCGGTGAGGAAGAGCCGTTCCTGGACTGACTCTGGACTCTGGTCCTGACCACGGGGGGGAAATGGAGGAGGACTGGCCAAATTTTGTGCCTTCCACCACAGTGATGAATGCTGTGGTGGATGTTTGTGTTACAGTTTTATTGTGTTCTTTATTATTGTATCGCTGCAGACAATCCAAATTTCCACCAGCCTGGCTGTGTGGCAATAAATTATATCTAATCTAATCTAATGATAGATGTTCCCAGCACCCCAGACCAAAGATTCATTGGGCAATCAGTTACTGATGAATATCTGGATCTCGGTGCTTCGGACAATGTAGATCCCACAAGTTGGATTGGATCGGATGTTGAATTGCTCCCAATCTCCCATAGTTAAGATGCATTGGAATCTTTGTGTTTCTTCCAGGTTCTTGTCTGCTGCTTTCCTGTCTTCATCGCATCCCTTTCGTTTAGTGCTTCGTTATCACTGAATTCACTCCTGCCTCAGAAATGACCTGTTTCCACTTCAATTTTCCTGTCACCACAAGTAGCAAACTTGGTTACTGCC
The DNA here is from genome assembly GCF_010909765.2 of Amblyraja radiata. Classification (NCBI taxonomy): domain Eukaryota; kingdom Metazoa; phylum Chordata; class Chondrichthyes; order Rajiformes; family Rajidae; genus Amblyraja; species Amblyraja radiata. The sequence goes on along the minus strand of NC_045964.1, from coordinate 34,172,630 downwards.
GCTCCACTTTTGCCTGGACCATCACATAAAAGGAACACAAACGGGCTGCTGTACAACTTGCAGTCCGGTGAATCATCCCGTACATACTCATCAACAGGCTCCAAGACCTTGGCCTCTGTACCCCCCTTTGCAACTTGATCCATTACTTCTTCATTGGCAGACATACCAATTTAAATTTTACTACATACTAAATTGAATTAGGTGGAAAATCCTGCATGCAGAAGAGGCCTCTGGCTTTGAATCCGCAGCCGTAAAATAGTATTTTCCTGAGGATAACCTTTCTGCATAGTGCCTGTGCCACAATGGCTTGGCTGCCAGTTTAATTAGCTGCTCTGTCAGATACAGAAGAACAAATAATATTACTGTCCGCTCATTCAAATATATTGAACTTTACAGTTCTATGTTGTCGGCTTAGGTCGGAATTACGGGAATAAAAATTAGCCTTTTCCATCGCCTTTTTAACCTGTGGCCAGTTTTGATTGCTGGAAATTTTGATTGCTGAAAAATGAAAATTAACAGTTCAAGTCGGTCTCATTTCTTCAGCATTTTTTTTTAGTGTTGAAAATTCCAGAGAAGAAATTCCATTGTGATCTGCGCTTGTCACGCACATGTTCGTTTGTTTCATTTAATGTATTTTGTTATCGTAGCATCAACAAGGCAGAAGGATAAATTATGTCTACATCTATCAAAAATAAATATAAGAATGTACCCCATAACTATTTCTGCACACACGTAGAAAATACGTTTTAAAATCTTTCTTCCGTTGATTTTTGTTTAAAATGTAATTCTCCAGATGGAAGCAAATCTACTGATTAGAAAAGCACAGTAATATTATTTTATCCCAATCATTGACCAAGTATTCTGATTTGCATTGAAACTGTTATTTTTTTTAAGAGTAATATAATAAAGTGTACTTTTATTGCAGTGTCTTGAATAAACCATACTTCAGAGTTATTTTGGGAAGCAACGGATAAAAGATGCCAAAAATTAGAGTTGAATCACATCTCGTGAAATTATATAGAAGCTAAGATGCTGGAAGGAGGCTATTTAAACCACAGAAATCGCTCTGTGCTAATGCATTGCGCATTTGCTCCGTGCAGTTCAAGGTGGTTAGAATTTTCCGTGAGCAGGTTAGCTTTATAAAAGAACTAACGCAGCATTAACAGAGTCCTTGACTGCTGAACAGCTTCTGCAGAAAGGAGCCCATGTGACTCCTGTGATCTGACGAACAATGTGGTGTGGTGCAGTGCACTGATATTTGTAGAGCAATTGCATATTGAAAACTGATAACTAAATGAATAATCCATGTCAACTCAAAGTTTTATTTCTACTGCACTCACTGTTCGGTCTTTTTGGTGTGGTTTCTCAAGTGCATGAAAGATTAAAACAGTCATTGCTCAATAATGCATCAGGAAATGTATACCTCTGGTTTAAAAGTTCATTAGTCAACTCGTCTTTTTTAGTAGTTCAGCTAATGAAAATGCGTCATTTAAGCCTATTATTTTCAAAGATGGGCCGCATTAATGCTCCTGTTTAGAAGGTTAAAATAAATCTACTGTCATTTCAGTTGGTCACAAATATTTAGCTACTGTGAACATTTTGAGTGAAAATAAAAATAAAAGCGTGCATGAAGACCGTACATGTTGAGGTAAAGCTTTGTTCTATTCATTGAACATGGAAGATAACTAAAGTTTGTATTAATTCACATGATCAAATTTGTAGATTGCAATTTTTCTCACTTAATATTGTTTGCATAATACTTTTTTTTACTTTAGAAATAGAGTGCGGAAACTGGCCCTTCGGCCTACCTAGTCTGCGTCGACCAGCGATCACCCCTACACCACCACTATACTACACATTGGGGACAATTTAGAATTTTTACCAAAGCCAATCAACCTACAAACCTGTACGTCTTTGAAGTGTGGGAGGAAACCGGAGCACCCGAAGGAAACCCACGCGGTCACAGGGAGAGCGTACAAACTCCGTACAGACAGCACCCGTAATCAGGATCGAACCCGGGTCCCCGACGCTATAAGGCAGCAACTCTACCTGTGTGCCAAATGATGGCGGGTGATGGATCTGGAAACTTATATTTCCCACCAGGCAGTTATTACTGCTACATCATCTTTCCAGGCACCCCTGTTCGATCCTGCCCTGGGGTGCTGTTTGTGTGGAATTTGTGCATTCTCCCAATGATCATGTGGATTTCTGCCAGGTGTTAAAATAAATTGCTCTTTTGTTTAAAAATGCTAAAAGAATCAAAAGGGAGCTGATGGGCATGTCAGATAATTTGTAGTAATACAGGAGTAAGAGTCAGGAAGTCGCATTGTAGCTTTGTAAAAGTTTGAGGCTGCATTTGGAGTACTGTGTGCAGGAGTACTGGTTACTCCATTACAGGAAGAATGTGGAGGCTTTGGAGACGGTGTAGGCGAGGTTTACCAGGCCAGTGTCTGAATCAGAGGGGATTAGTGACAAGAAGAGCAAAAGTGCGGAAAGAACTCCGCGGGTCAGACAGCATCTGTGGAGGGAGTGGACTGATGAAGTTTCAGGAGAGCTACAAGAAGAGGTTGCACAAATTTGGATTGTTTTTTTCTGGAGCTTTGGAAGCTGAGACAAGAGCTAATAGAAGTAATAAAATGATGAGGGGCATAGATAGGGTAGACAGTCAGAAGATCTTTCCCAGAGTGGAAATATAAAACACTGAAGGGACTAGCTTTAGTGTCAGTGGAAGGAAAGTTTAAAGGGTGTAGGAAAGAACTGCAAATGCTGGTATAAATCGAAGCTGGACACATAATAATAATAATAAATTTTATTTATGGGCGCCTTTCAAGAGTCTCAAGGACACCTTACAAAAATTGAGCATGTAGAGGAAAAACATGTAAGGGGAATGAAATAAATAGTAGAGACATGACTAGTACACAAAGTAAAGACAGAATTCAATACAAAACACAGTATGAGGCAATTAATGCACAGATGAAAAGGGACGGGGACGTGGGGCTAAGGATAGGCAGAGGTGAAGAGATGGGTCTTGAGGCGGGACTGGAAGATGGTGAGGGACACGGAATTGCGGATCAGTTGGGGGAGGGAGTTCCAGAGCCTGAGAGCTGCCCTGGAGAAGGCTCTGTCCCCAAAACTGCGGAGGTTGGACTTGTGGATGGAGAGGAGACCGGCTGATGTGGATCTGAGGGACCGTGAGGGTTGGTAGGGGGAGAGGAGGTCAGTGAGATATGGGGGGGCCAGATGGTGGAGGGCTTTGTAGGTGAGGACCAGGATTTTGTAGGTGATCCGGTGGGAGATGGGAAGCCAGTGAAGTTTTTTGAGGACTGGAGTGATGTGATGCCAGGATTTGGTGTGGGTGATGAGTCGGGCGGCTGCGTTCTGGACCAGTTGGAGTCGGTTGATGTAGGTGGAGCTGATGCCAAGGAGAAGTGAGTTGCAATAGTCCAGTCGGGAGGAGATGAAGGCATGGATGAGTCTTTCAGCAGCAGGCGGTGTGAGAGAGGGTCTGAGTTTGGCGATGTTGCGGAGATGAAAGAAGGAGGTTTTAATGACATGGCGGATGTGAGGCTCAAGGGAGAGGGTGGAATCAAAGATCACGCCAAGGTTGTGGGCCTGGGGAGATGGGGAGACAGTGGTGCCGTCGATGGTGAGAGTGGGGTTATTGATTTTAAATAATGCTTGAGTAACTCAGCGGGACAGGCAGCATCTCTGGAGAGGAATGGGTGACGTTTCGGGTCGAGACCCTTCTTCAGACTGATGTCAGGGGAGTGTTCAATAATACTAGAAACTTTATCCTCTGTTTGGTAAATAATTGAAAATAAGTTTTGAGATTTTCTAAACCTATTTTCATTTTGATTTATTTGTACTTTTTCCTTTTGCATTTTTGAAAATACAGTCTTAAATTGTTTTTTCAAAAGCTATCAAAATGTTATTCAGTGTTACTTGTTTTTTATCCTCCTGTCTTGTCTAAATCCTGGCTTGCTTGCAAATACATCTTGTTTGGTTTGGTTTGGTTTCTCCATTGCTGAACATGAGGCTCAGTAACTGCTGTTCAGCCTCCTGGTGCTGAAACAATGTTGTTCATCACTGTGCAATTCGGATTATTTTTCCATGATTGACTGAATGACATCCCTGCAGGCAAGGATCCACAACACAACAACAGTAGTTGTATAATCATATTATTAATGGCAAGCATCAACTTGGTCATTGCCCTTCTTCCTAGGGTTGCTGCAGTTTGTCAGTGACATAGTGGATGGAGTCCTTGATGTGACCTGATGAGTAATGATTAAAGCTTGCCTTTTTTTGCCCAAATAATTTGAGTTTTCTTCATCTGCTGAAATTTCCAATAGCATTTAAGAGCTATGTTTTTCATTTACAGTTCAGTACAGTATTCCTATACCTAAGCACATCCTTGATTAGCAAGTGTACAGAAATAGTCTACTGAGCCCATGAGGCATCTTTTTCATAGTCCAGTCCGCGTTCTAGTTCTTGAGAGCCACTCCCGATGCAGGCAAGTCTCAGGCTGCTACGGGCCCCTTGGGTGCGAAGTTCCTCTCCTTACCCGTCCACCTTTGTGCCCCGGGAGTGCCTTCCGCAGCTAACCTTGAGGCCCAAATCCCGGGTTCCCTCTCCCACCAGCCTTGCTCCTACCGTCCATTGTTGTCACTGGCTGTGATTTCCTGATGTCCATGTATTGTGAATCTTTTATTGATACAGAATCTACTGCAGCATTAAAGTGTTATAACAAAGGAATGATTGTAGTTACTTAGGAGTTTTACTTTCAACACTTTTTTAAAAAACATTAAAATACTGTTTCCTACTTTCTGACAACTAGTGGTATTCTGGGCTGTCTTCTATCGTTGAAGACTAATATATAATTTGCTGGTTTCATTGAATGGAAATGCTGCACTTCTGCATTTTTTTTAATTGGAGGGAGGAATCCATTTTTAAATAGTTTCAAAAAGCAAAGATACAATGGGCTGTCTCGCCCTGCTGTTCCCACTATAGTTGACCCAGTCTGCTGGCAAATCAGTGTGTAATGCAGGCACAGTAGGACGCTTTTTAACTCTTGTTATCTAAGGTTGCTCTTTGCTGGGGAATCTATAAGTATATCTATTCCACCACATTCTCTCCATAGCACTGTCATGTTAGCATTGTAATTGACAATTAATCTACTTTTCACTTGAATATTAGTTCTGCTGTTAAATATTTGTCATGTGTTGAGTTTATCCTGCTGATCTGGATCAGATCCTAAAACACTAATGGGTTCTTGGAGCAAAAAAAAACATTGAAAGAGATTAAGCCTTAAACTCTGTACAAATTATATAAAGCATTCAACGTGGCTGTTTGGTTTCCCTGCTTCTATGCTTATTCAGACCAAGAGCTAACACAAGAGATGTGACAATCAAGATACTTTTAACTATTAGCACTGCATTTCTATGAATTTATACAATTTGATGGTGCCATTAAAATGGTTTTAAATATTTTCTTAATTAAATCTAGTTCATTCATGAGATTGTCAGATTTTTAATGCTTCCTAAAATGTAATACACAATCCAGTAATGTCAATGAGATACATTGCAGGTATATTACAGAGCTACTTTCTATTTATATATATATATATATATACTTTCTATTTATATATATATATATATAAATAGAAAGTAGCTCTGTAATATACCTGCAATGTATCTCATTGACATTACTGGATTGTGTATTACATTTTAGGAAGCATTAAAAATCTGACAATCTCATGAATGAACTAGATTTAATTAAGAAAATATTTAAAACCATTTTAATGGCACCATCAAATTGTATAAATTCATAGAAATGCAGTGCTAATAGTTAAAAGTATCTTGATTGTCACATCTCTTGTGTTAGCTCTTGGTCTGAATACGCATAGAAGCAGGGAAACCAAACAGCCACGTTGAATGCTTTATATAATTTGTACAGAGTTTAAGGCTTAATCGGCCAACCTATGCAATCTCCCAAGTGCAAATTGAACTGAAGCTGTCTGCACATGTAGGTGTGGCTTCATAACCTTCACTACTGGATTAGATTTTTTTTGACAAAACTGTGCATAAGGTTGGCTGATTACGCAAACGCAAGCATATGCAAGCAGACATGATGTCCAGAGTATTTTTTCTTAGCCTGATCACGTGATCCTGCTGGAGATGTGCTCAAATGGTGCTTACAGATGGTGCAGTCAGGAGCAGCTGACTTCATGAATGAATATAAACAAGAAGCCTCTTGTGCATTAGGATAAGCTTTCACGTTGATTTTAAAATATGTTCAGGTTACTGTAAACAGATTTTTTAATTATTGAGATTGTGTAGTATTAATTACATTTCGATTTGGTGAGCTGCTAAATTCTGAGCTTTGCCCCGGCAATATTTATTTTGATGAGTTCTAACTCCATCCTGTTATGCCACTGCCTGTATACAAAATACTTGTTTATTCACAATTCTGTAAGGAGTAAACTTGGACTTGCTGTTTATACAGAAATGTATTAATTTGCACAGATTTATGTTTTGCTAATAGCTTCAATTGGGATGCAAATATTTTTAAATTGTTTATAAATAATTCCTCAAAAATAATCTCAAAGCATGCATGTTGATTGTGACATTGTTCCAAACATCAAGTACAGTTGCTTAGTTCCTGTGCTAAAATTTCCAATTTGCTTCTGAATGGATTATTTTACTCTGCGACAGTTTTGAACTTCATCCATGTAGTAATTTGCATTTAAATGGAAAGTTGTTGAATTGGCATTGTATTCTTGTCGTTAGTGGGAACAAAGAGTCTTAACTGGAGGCCCACCAGATGTGAGAACAAATCCAATTTCTGAGAGTTATAACTTTGGTGAGAAAAACACCTGCTATTGCAAAAACACATGATTAGTATAGCAGCTTTAAAAGCCAGGGAAACCCACCATTGTCTGCACATTTAGTTTGCAATTTAAAAAAAAAGTTGTGTAGTGGAGCTTCTTGTGAATCTACAATTAGTCTGAAGAAGTGTCCCAACCTAAAACATCATCTGTCCATGTTCTCCTAAGTTGCTGCCTGCCTCGCTGAGATACTCCAGCACTTTGTGTCCTTTTTTGTAGTCCAGCATCTGGAGTTCCTTGTTTGTATATTTCACAGAAGATAGACACAAAATGCTGGAGTAACTCAGTGGGACAAGCAGCATCTCTGTAGAGAAGGAATGGGTGATGTTTCCGAGACCCTTCTCCAGACTAAGAGTTAGGGGAGAAGGTAAACTAGAGATATGGAAAGAGAATGTAAGGTGTGAAAGACAGATCAAAGCAGACGATGATCATGGAAATGTTAGCTGAGGGGAAGGTAATAAGAATATGGCATACGAACAGTAAAATGAATCAGGAGGTCAGTGAAACTTGCTGGTGAACGGGGGGGGGAGAGGAAAAGCAAGGCTTACTTGAAGTTAGAGAAATCAATACTCATACTGAGTTGTAGACTGCCCAAGTGAAATATTAGGTGCTGTTCCTCCAATTTGCGTTTGGTCTCACTCTGACAGTGGAGGAGACCCAGGACAGAAAGGTCAGTATTGGCGGGTAAGTTAAAGTAAGATCGCATTGATCCAGACGGACATTTGACAGCTCCTTCGTAGTGTTGATATGCTCCAGAATATCACTGTCCCCTCCCCTGAACTCACTAACTTCCATGTCCTTCACCAGAGTAAATACAGGTGAGAAATATTCACTTAAGACCTTGCCCATTATCTGTGGGCACCACACGTCTATGACCATTACACCCCAGTTGATCCCTTAACATTAATGTCGGCTCAATATTAGGGAAGTGATAAAGGCAGATCCTTGGCATACTTACTGAACTTCTGCACCAAGATAATTCTTGCCCTGTCTAACCTGTGCCCATTGGCAGTGCCTTGTTAGTTGCCTCCCATATCGCTCGGGTTTGATGCAGTAAATTCATTATTCAGCATTGAAAAATATTTACATCGTGCAATATAAATTTGTGGTGTTAAATAGAAATAATTCTGTCGCTTTTTATTGTAGGTACAGGAAGTGGTTCTCTTTCCCATGCAATCATTCGGACAATTGCACCAACAGGACAGCTATATACTGTGGAATTTCATAAACAGCGAGCTGAGAAAGCTGAAGAGGAGTTCTCTGATCACAAGGTAGATCATTTGGTCACGGTCAAAACGCAAGATGTTTGTAAAGAAGGCTTTGGAGTAACCAATATTGCGGACGCAGTTTTCCTGGATATTCCATCTCCTTGGGAGGCTGTTAAGTATGCAAAAACTGCCCTGAAAATAGAAGGTAAGAGAACAGAACCAAAAATAGAACTCTCAGAATTATGATTTCACAATAATTTTGATGCAGTCCTATTAACGTTAAGGAAGCCACAGCTGAGGAGAGAGGTTATATTGAAATCAAAGCAAATGGTAACAAGCCATTCACAAGAGTGAAAGAAGAAATGGAAGCTACAACTGGCTGTTTAGATCTAAAAATCTCTTGCATGAACTTGCTAGTTGCAAGAAGATTGTTTGTGATTAACGGAATTGTATAAATGGAGTTCCATTCAGCTGAAATTCTTTAAATGTTGTTAACTTGATTCAAAAGGCAGTTTCCATAAATAGGCAGGAGCGAACATGGAATAAATCTTACGCTTCAGCCAAGTGACTGAAATGTGAAATGAAGTTGTCTAAACACATTTTGCTCGTGATCCATGCCTGACTGGGTTCATATTCATGCTATAGGACCAGAATTAGGCCATTCGGCCACAAGTCCACAGATTCACCATCCTCTGAACAAAGAAATCTCCTTTCTAAAGATGCGTTATTTTATTTTGAGGCTATGGCCTCTGGTCCAAGACTCTCCCAATAGTGGAAACATCCTCTCCACATTCATTCAATCCAAGCCTTTCACTATTTGTTATTCCAGACCTTTACCTACCTAAGGATTGAACATTCATCTTAACAGAACACTCCACTTTTGTGTGTCTACTTTAGTATCCGTCTGCGTTCACCATGGAGCTGGTATTGATGCAGAGCATTATACAATTCATATATATCCCATATCCCCAATCTCTAAATTCCTTTTTCCCCATTGTAATCACCCTCATGTATTTGTGATTGCACGTGTCTCAATTTAATTTTAAAATATAATCTGTGCAAATTAAAGATGTCCTTGCCATCTCACAATGTTCATGGTGGAGGTACTAGAACTTTATGAAGACTCTTTAATCTCCATAGTGGGGACACCCTCCCTCAATGTGGTATTCCTTGACGAAATGTGATACAATGAACAGATGTAACAGGTGTAACTCAGCAGGTCGGGCATGGATAGGTGACGTTTTGGGTCGGTTTCAACCATCTGCTTCTCAAACAAAAACCCTTGCCTGTGTCCACCTATTACCTACCACACTTTGTCCTGCTTTTCCAGTCTCCCAGCTCTCTTTTTTCCCCTCTCTGCCCCCCCCTCCCCCCCCACCCGGGGGAGGCAGAGCGGGAACACAAACATAACACAATCATTCTTAGGATAGATAGATAGATAGATAGATAGATAGATAGATAGATAGATAGATAGATAGACAGACAGACAGACAGACAGACAGACAGACAGACAGACAGACAGACAGACAGACAGACAGACAGACAGACAGACAGACAGACAGACAGACAGACAGACAGACAGATCCTTTATTGTCATTCAGACCTTTCGGTCTGAACGAAATTATGTTGCCTGCAGTCATACACAGAATCAATAATAACAAAACATACAATTAACACAAATTAAACATCCACCACAGTGAGTTCACCAAGCACATCCTCACTGTGATGGAGGCAAAGTCTTAGCCTCCGTCTCTTCCCTCCTTGTTCTCCCTCTGCGCTGAGGCGATCGATCCAGGCCGAAGATGCCACTCTCCAGTCCAGCGGTATCTCCAGTTTAGAGATACAGCGTGGAAACAGGCCCTTTCGGCCCAACTGGTCCGCGCCGACCAATGATCCTCGCACAGTAACACTATCCTATACCCACGAGGGACAATTTTTACATTTACCAAGCCAATTAACTTACATACCTGTACGTCTTTTGGAGTACAGGTATGTTGGTTTCTGAAGAAGGGCCCTGATCCAAAACGTCACCTGTCCATGTCCACGATAGAGGCTGCCTGACTTGAGTTACTCTTTGTGTCCTTTTAGGTGAACAAAGATCTATCCAGTTACTATGAAATGAAAAGCAGGATTATAGAATAATTGTAAATATCTGACAATTGATAAACTGTAAAACAAACAAAAACTTTGGAAATCCTATAAAGCGAGTCAAAAGGTTGAAGAATACTTTCTGCTTTTGAATTTGAAAATATGGAATGTAAAGGCTCAATTGCAGCTAGCAATGTATTTCAGTCTGAAGAAGGGTTTTGGCCCGAAACGTTGCCTATTTCCTTCGCTCCATAGATGCTGCTGCACCCGTTGAGTTTCTCCAGCATTTTTGTGTACCATGTATTTCCTAAAGTTCCATTAGGCTGGATAAATTGCAGATTTTGAAACGTTAATCATCTGAGGTAGTTCCATTGCAGAAATAAATATTTTAAAGTAATAAACCTTGTCCATCTGTCTTTTGAAATTTGCCTGCTTTGCAGCACTGCAGGTTAGTGAAATTGAGTAAACAATTCGCAGGGAATTTGAGTCACGAGCCGAGGATTTGCAGTTTGTACTGTTCTTGCTGCTAATCCTTGATCTGATTTGATTGGTCTTTGTGAGTAATCTCCCTTCATCACTCACCCTTAAAGGTTGTGTTATGGATGAACAAAGACAAAATTTAGATCTGCATTTAATAGGTCATTGAAGCTTTCTATCGAGGCTTATTGTTGTAATTAGTGTTTTCCCTTTACTTAATGATCTATTAGTACAAAATTGTAGCCAATATATAGAAATTTTTGAAATAAGCATTACGCTGAATGTTTATTTCACTAATCGTTAACAAGGGGAGAGATAATCTTTTTATCATACTGACCATATTGCATGTTGGATTAGAACATAGAAGGTCACATGGTGCTGAGTAACTGAGCGCATCAGGCAGCATTCCCAGAGAACACGGATAGGTGACGTTTCAGGTTGAGACCCTTCTTCAGGACACATGAATAGGTCCCTTGGTCCACAATGTCTGTGCCACACTTGATGTCAAGACCAACTCATATCTGCTTTATTATTGCATAGAGACGGTTTGAAACAAATTGGAAACATTTTGAGAATGTAGCAGATAACAGATATGTCCCACAAATAGGCGGGAACATTTATTGCTCACTATATCTTGAACAATATTTAATTGTCAGCTGTTATGTATACAATTTATGTCCAAGAATTGACTGATGTGGACACATTTAGAATGTGAGGTTATCCATGCTAGAATGGAAACACACAAGGATTGTACGTTCAAGTTCAAGTGAGTTTATTGTCATGTGTCCCTGTATAGGACAATTAAATTCTTGCTTTGCTTCAGCACACAGAACATAGTAGGCATTTACTACAAAACAGATAAGTGTGTCCATATACCATAATATAAATATATACACACATGAATAAATAAACTGATAAAGTGCAAATAACAGAAAATGGGTTATTAATAATCAGAGTTTTATCCGAGCCAGGTTTAATAGCCTGATGGCTGTGGGGAAGTAGCTATTCCTGAACCTGGTTGTTGCAGTCTTCAGGCTCCTGCACCTTCTACCTGAAGGTAGCAAGGAGATGAGTGTGTGGCCAGGATGGTGTGGGTCTTTGATCATACTGCCAGCCTTTTTGAGGCAGCGACTGCGATAAATCCCCTCGATGGAAGGAAGGTCAGAGCCGATGATGGACTGGGCAGTGTTTACTACTTTTTGTACTTTTCCTCTCCAGGGCGCTCAAGTTGCCGAACCAAGCCACGATGCAACCGGTCAGCATGCTCTCTACTGTGCACCTGTAGAAGTTAGAGAGAGTCCTCCTTGACAAACCGACTCTCCATAGTCTTCTCAGGAAGTAGAGGCGCTGATGAGCTTTCTTGATAATTGCATTAGTGTTCTCAGACCAGGAAAGATCTTCAGAGATGTGCACGCCTAGGAATTTGAAGCTCTTGACCCTTTTAACCATCGACCCGTTGATATAAATGGGGCTGTGGGTCCCCCTCCTACTCCTTCCAAAGTCCACAATCAGTTCCTTGGTTTTGCTGGTGTTGAGGGCCAGGTTATTGCGCTGGCACCATATGGACAGTTGCTCGATCTCTCTTCTATACTCTGACTCATCCCCATCAGTGATACGCCCCACAACAGTGGTGTCGTCAGCGAACTTGATGATGGAGTTCGCACTGTGACTGGCTACGCAGTCATGAGTATAGAGTGAGTACAGCAGGGGGCTGAGCACGCAGCCTTGAGGTGCTCCCGTGCTGATTGTTATCGAGGCTGACACATTTCCACCAATACGAACAGACTGTGGTCTGTGAATGAGGAAGTCGAGGATCCAATTGCAGAGGGATGCGCAGAGACCCAGTTCTGCGAGTTTGGTAACCAGCTTGGAGGGGATGATAGTATTAAATTGTTAACATCGGTGTTCTCCCTATCAAAGCGGGCGTAAAACGCATTGAGCTCGTCAGGGAGTGATGTTTTGCCGACATTCGAGCTGCCTCCTGGTTTCGCCTTGTAGGAGGTGATTGCATTCAGGCCCCGCCACAGCTGCCGAACATCTGTCTCATCCTCCAGTTTGGAGCAGAAGTCCCTTTTGGCCTTTTTGATGGCCTTACCAAGGTCGTATCTGGACTTCATGTAGGCCACTGTATCATTGGAAGTGAATACCCTGTGTCTGGACTTCAGAAGAGTGCGGATCTCAAAGTTCATCCAAGGTTTCTGATTGGGAAACACTCGGAAGGTTTTTGTAGGGATGCAGTCCTCCACACATTTCTTTACGAAGTCTGTAACGACTGTGGCGTATTCGTTCAAGTCCGTTGCCGAGTCCTTGAACATTGCCCAGTCTACAGACTCCAAACAGTTCTGGAGTTGTTCCTCTGCCTCCCCCCCGACCAGCTCTGTACTGTCCTCACTTCTGGGGGTGCGCTCTTCAATTGCTGCCTGTAGGCAGGAAGAAGCAGCACCGCGGTATGGTCGGATTTACCGAAGTGAGGGCGAGGGATAGAACGGTAGGCATTCTTGATGGTGGTGTAGCAGTGGTCGAGGGTGTTAAGTCCTCTGGTGCAGCAGGAGACATGTTGGTGGAAGTTAGGGAGTGATTTCTTTCGGTTTGCCTTATTGAAGTCCCCAGCAATGGTGGTAAATGCCTCGGGGTAAGACGTTTGGTGTATGTTGACCACGGCGTGCAGCTCCTTCAGTGCCAGACGGACGTCTGCCTGGGGTGGGATGTAGACCGCGGTCAGGATCATTCTGCTACAGCTCTATAACAAACTGGTTTGGGTGCCCATATGTACAAGTATTAAAAGTTGGAATTTGTCCTTTATTGTACTACAAAAATACTCTTTGTCTAAATACTTAGTTAGCTCTAATCTGAAGTACTGCATTATTTTTTTTATGCAAATAATATTTTAGATCTAACTCTTGATTTTCCTACCGACTACAAAAAAGTTGCCTTGTTTGTTTTCCGAAAGCCGTTTAGGAGAAACTGCCATTGTAAACCCCATTCCATTGATAATGGTGGATTTGACATGCCAATGCATCTTGTATTCTTTATTTATGGAGTCGGCTAGAAATAAAAAAATAATGAAAGGGAGAGTTTAGTGCACATCCCAAAGCTTTTCAGATTCAGTATTCAATCGCTCTGCTATATACAGTATTGGCAATTTCATTTTCTCCTAGTCCTGATTGATTGTTTGATTTGAAAGATACGGCATGGAAACAGGCCCTTCGGCCTACTGAGTCCATGCCGGCCATTGATCACCCATTCAAGTTCAAGTGAGTTTATTGTCATGTGTCCCTGTATAGGACAATGAAATTCTTGCTTTGCTTAAGCACACAGAAAATAGTAGGCATTTACTACAAAACAGATAAATGTGTCCATATACCATGATATTCACACTAGTTCTATGTTATCCCACTTTTGTATCCACTCCGTACACACTTTTACAGAGGCCAATTTACCTCCAAATCCACATATCTTTGGGATGTGGGAGGAACCCCACACGATCACAGGGAGAACATGCAAACTTGACTGCTGCAATGTCTCGACCCAAAATGGCAAGTTGCACCTTTGCCTCAACAGATACTGCTTAACTGCTGTATTCTTCCAGTTTTTTTGTTCCAGAAGCTCAGTAGGCATACAATCTACAAAACTGCTTTGATTTCCAAAGGATTGAATTACATTCACAACTGGATTACACCATGTTCCATGGAGTCTTGGGTTGAGGGACAGGGGATTGGTGGTGGAGTTGGGAGAGGGATTTTTGGTGGGGATGTGGGGGTTTTTTTGGGAAGATGTAGAATCCTGCTTACAATTATCTTGTACAATGATTTAGTATGATTTAATGCTTTGAAAGGATGAAAGATGGAAACTTGGATTAAAAGTAAAGACGTTGGTGTGTATTAGAGAGCGAGAGAGAGAGAGAGAGAGAGAGAGAGCTTTAAAAGAATGACAGCCAAGGGAAAGTAATTTTGTTTGCAATGGGCAAAATAAACATGCTGCGTTTTAATGATTTTATCTTTTTTTATCTCCTTGCAGGTGGAAGGATCTGTTCTTTTTCACCCTGCATTGAACAAGTGCAACGTACCTGCCTTGCTATGACTGAGGAAGGATTTATTGATATCAGTACGTTTGAGATTCTCCTCCGAGTGTATGATGTAAGGACTGTGAGCCTGCAGCTCCCTGACTTTGGTGCAGCAGATAAAAATAACCAGGACACACCAGCTGATACTGTGAGCCAATCAAAGAGAAAGTGGTGCACTGATTCTCAACAGGGAACTACCCAGTTTAAAAGTGGAGCACCTCTAAGAGAGATGTCAGGTCATACTGGATATCTGACCTTCGCTACTAAATCCCTCTCCTAGCGACAAAGAAATGTTAATTATGAGCAATTTTTTTTTCTTGTCAATAAAGGTACAATTTAGAATCGATTCCATGGATGACATGGAATGAGTTCTATGAATGCTTGCCAAGAATGATGACAAATGCTTAACATTTTACTTTTGCAGAAAGTATAGCTTACTGTGAAAGAAATAGTATACATCTCAATGCAAATTCAGTACATGGGCTGTAAATGGAATGAGCCTGTGGGATCTAAACCACATAAATTCCATGTGGGCATGCTGTGTTGACCTTCTTTCATCTGTCCCTTGTTCCTTTTAGTTTAATTGACTTTCAAATAAATATTTTATATGCAGAAGAATATTAAGTGACTTGAGTTTATACTAAAGTTTGGAAATATTGTTACATCTACGCCACGGAGACGCAGCGGCAGAGTTGCTGCCTTCCAGCGCCAGAGATCTGGGTTTGATTCTGACAACGGTTGCTGCCTGTATGGAGTTTGTACACTCTCCCCGTGACTTGTGTTGGTTTTCTCCAAGTGCTCTGGTTTCCTCCCACACTCCAAAGACGTAGAGGTTTGTGGGCTAATTGACTTGGTAAAATTGTGGGGATCGCTGGTTGGCTCAGACTCGGTGGGCCTGTTTCCGCAATGTATCGCTAAGCTAAACTAAAAGGCCTGTTCCCGCACTGTATCTCTAAGCTAAACTATACAAGATCATGTGATTCATTTGGAGAATGATTGTAATATCTGGCTCATTTTGTGGTATTTGGCCTTCCCTGTCAACAATGCACTTTAGTGAAGGTTTTATGTGAAACTATTCAAAGTTTTCACTTGCTTTAAGCCACATATGTTGACATGGTTTAAAAATGTTGGCAAGCTAGAAAATTAATTTAAGATTCTATAGCTATAGATAGAAACCTATTAATATTGAAATGAAGAATATCCTATGTTGTTAAATTTGAAACACTAAGAGCCTTTCTAATGAACTAAACCACAGGATTTAATGAGGTGTTGGGTAGTGATATTTGACCCACTTAGCTCAACCTACTCTGGAAAGCAATGATCACCATTTAACTGGTTCTTGAATTACTTTAGCTTTTGTCTGCACAGCCCCACCTAGAAGAGCTATTTGGTAATTCTGTGTGAAGCAGTGTTTCCTGATGTCAGATATCAACTTGCATGGGACATTGCAGGTCATAAGGTCAGGCATGTTCACAATGTGCTATAGTCAATGAAGCACTTCTACAAAATGCTTTAGATCATCAGTGTTTAGGTGTTGGCTGAGATTTGCCCAATATATCTACAAAATTGCTTTCTCTTCAGATTATTAAAAAAGTGGCACAAAGTGCTCAGTGGGTCAGGCAGCATCTCTGCAGAACAGGGATAGGTGACGTTTTGGGTCGTAGCCTTTTTTCAGACTTATTCTCTTCACTATTTGTTTGTATCCACTGTTAGATTTTAATAGTTCAGAACCTTGGCCCTTTTTAATAAATGGAGATTTATTCTGATCATGTAAGGATATAACACCGGTACATTGGATAGGACAGGTTTTGAGGGATATGGCCAAATAAAGCCAGGTGGCATAAGTATAAATTGAACATGTTGGTCGGTGTGGGTAAGTTGGGCGGAAGGACCTGTTTCCACACTGTATGAGTCAATGTCTCTATAACACATTGTACAATAGAGGCTTAAAGTATAGATGTACAGTAATGATTTTGGACAGATAGTAGTTGGTGCTGAACTGTTATTAATTAATCATCGTCAATCACCTAGTAATTGAATTGCTTTCTTTGAACTAATCAAAATGTTAGATCTCTATCAGCATGAATCCATTCCAAAACTCTTGGCTTCTTTTCTGCTTTTGCAGACTGAAGTAAATAGCCTGCTCTCTGTTCAGTTCTTCACTGGTTGCCCGAGTCAGAAACTATTAGGTGTTCATGAGCTGCCAGGTTGCATTATGGTGTGCAATGAACAAATTATTATTGTAGGCATCAGCTACCAAGATGGCAAAACCAGTCAGCCCTTGCATTGTTTCAGCAGCAGATTTTGTGCTATTTAAAAATTCTAGTCCCAGTTCTACAAAAGAGAAGTGGAGTTGCAACAGAGTCATAGAGATGCGCAGTCTGGAAACAGGCCTTTTGACCCGCTGTCAGTATCAACCACCCATTTGTACAAATCCTACATTTTATTCTGCACACATTTCTCACTCCCCAACCAACTCGGATTCTAATCTTACATACCAGGTGAGATTTACACAGACCGTAATCTACCAAGCTGAATGCCTTTGAGATGCGGAGGAAACGGATGCACCCAGAGGAAACCTGCATGGTCTCAGGGAGAATGTGCACTCTCCATGCAAACAACACCCACGGTCAAGATTCGAACGCATGTCTTTGGCACTGCAAGGCAACAGCTGTGCCAGCTGTACCACAGTGTTGCCCCTGAACAGGTTTGTATATAAAATAAAACAGAGTCCCAATCTGGAGAAGGGTCCTGACCCGGAACCTATTCATGTTCTCCAGAGATGGTACCTGACCAGCTGAGTTACTCTAGCACTTTGTGTCTTTTTTAGTATGTCTCAGTTGTTTTATTTTCACCACACAGGTTTTCAATGGAATTTCCCCTATTACAGCAACCACCTGCAATCTGACCACCTAATATCCCATCATGATAAGATTAAACCAAAACAAGGGGAAAATGTTGAAGAAAACTAAATTTGACCCATGGCGGCAATTTATATTTTAAAGTCCACATTTCTTGTGGACTTTGATGAATGGTGACAGCAGACAATAAAGAACCATTGAGGATGGATAGCATAAGCTCCATCGCAACTTAAAAAACACTCCAGGCAAATATGACTTTATAAACACTGCCAGGCAGGACTAGTGTAGATGGGGCAGCTTGGTCAGCTTGGTTAAGTTAGGCCGAAGGACCTGTTTCTTTGCTGTATGACTATGACTCTCGCTATGACTTTAAATATTACTGAATTACTTATAAGTGTTCAGTAATTTAAGGATCTTGCCTCATTTTTGTTTTAGCTTAATTCAGCTTAAAGGGCCTGCCCCACTGTATGAGGTAATTCAAGAGCTCTCACGAGTTTAAAAGAAAATCAAACTCGTGGTAAGTACGGAGAATGTACGTAGCGGCTACATTGGAGCACGTGGATGTCTCGTAGCGGCTCGTAATGTTAACGACTGGTACTCGGGAAACGCGGTAAATCGTGACGTTTTTTCAGCACTGAAAAATGTCCACGAGAGCCCCGAGTACCTACGAACGGCTATTTCCGTAATTCTCCGAGTTCGAATCAGGGAAAACTCGGGAGAACTCTTGAATTACCTCGTACAGTGGGACAGGCCCTTAAGTAATACATATTCTGGTCAGGCTGCTGTTCAACAACAGCTCGACTTTCAGTACTAACGTCCCCTCCAAGGGTATGACTAAGCTCCAAGACTTGGCTCTATACCTCCCTTTGCAACTGGATACTTGACTTCCTCATTGGCAGACCTCGATGCAGATTAGTAACAGCATTTTCCTCCTCACTGACCATCAGCACAGATGCATCACAAGGCTGCGTGCTTAGCTGCCTGTTCCAACCTTTACACACGTGAACTATGTGGCTAAGCACGGCTCCAATGACATCTATAAATTTGCCGGTGACACCACCGTTGTTGGTTGAATCGCAGGTGGTCATGAGTCAGCGTATTGGGGAGAGGTGGAACACCTAGGTGACTGGTGCCACAACAACATAACAGAACCAAGGAATCAACATGACAGATTTCACTAGTTGGTGGAGAGAGATGGCAGCTTCAAATTCCTGAG
This sequence comes from Amblyraja radiata, assembly GCF_010909765.2. Taxonomy (NCBI): domain Eukaryota; kingdom Metazoa; phylum Chordata; class Chondrichthyes; order Rajiformes; family Rajidae; genus Amblyraja; species Amblyraja radiata. Next base: position 34,153,834 of record NC_045964.1, on the reverse strand, counting down.
CATTAACACCTCGGCTGACCTGTCCTGGCCCTACACATTGATTTTGGGCAGCACAGTGGTGCAGCGGTGGAGTTACTGCCTTCCAGCGTTTGATCCTGACTGGGTGCTGTCTGCATGGGGTTTGTACGTTTAATTTAGTTTAGAGATACAGGGCTGAACCGGGCCCTTTGGCCCACCGAGTCCACGCCGACCAACGTTCCCCACACACTAATGCTAGTTCTACACACACTAGAAACAATTTACAATTACACCAAGCCAATTAACCTACAAACCTGTATGTCTTTGGAGTGTGGGAGTAAACCGGAGGTCACAGGGAGAATGTACAAACTCCATGCAGACAATAGACACCACTCATGGTCAGGATCGAACCCGGGTCTTTAGTGCTATAAAGCAGCTACTCTACCGCTGTGCCTGTGTGGGTTTTCTACAGGTGCTCCGGTTTCCTCCCACACTAAAGATGTACAGGTGTGTAGGATAATTGGCTTCCATAAAATTGTAAATTGTCCCTAGTGTGCCTGGGGTGATCGTGGGCCAAAGGGCCTGTTTCCACACTGTTTCTCAATAGTCTAGTCATAAATATGCACCTTTTTGGAAACCAGCATCTGTAGTTCTTTGTTTTTACATTTTGACAATAAACTCAACGACTAAAATTCCATTCAATTTGATGTATTAATTGGGCAGGTGCTGGTCAGGTCAGGCAGCATCCCTGGAGAACATACAGGATTTGCTGAATTCCTCTCAAAATGGAGTAATTCAGCAAATATATGCGCTAACTGATGTCAGAAATCGATGGTATTTCCAAAACACTAATTTCTCTCAAATCAGAGTGAAGAACCAAATATATTGGAATAGTTTAATCCTTTTAAGTTCATAAGATGTAGGAACAGAAACAGGCCATTTGGCCCTTCTAATCTGGTCCTCAATTTGATCATGGCTGGTCTATTTTTCATTCTCAATCCCTTTCTTCTGCCTTCTCTCTGTAACCTTTGGCATCCTTCCTCATGGATGGCGCAATAGGCAGCACAGTGGTGCAGTGATAGAGTTGCTGCCTGACAGCGCCAGAGACCCGGGTTCCATCCAGACTATGGGTGCTGCCTGTATAGATTTTTTACATTCACCCTGTGATCGGTGAGTTTTCTCTGGGTGCTCTGGTTTCTTTCCACAAAGATGGAAACAAATGGACAGATTTATAGGTTAATTGGCTTCTGTAATATTGTAAATTATCCCTAGTGTGTAGGATAGTGCTATGTGAGCGGTGATCGTTATTCGGAGCGGACTCGGTCGGCTGAAGGGCCTGTTTCAGTGCTGTATCTCTGAAGTCTAAAGTCTCTAGTGTGTAGCATAGTGCTAATGTATGAGATGATTGTTGCACTCGGTGGGTCGAAGGGCCTGTTTTAATGCTGTTTCTCTAAAGTCTAATTAAAAATCTATCAATTTCCGCTTTAAAAATACCTAATGACTGTCGGATGTGACAATGAATTCCACAGATGCACCACCCTCTGACTAAATAAATTCCTCCTCATCTTCAATCCAAAGGTACATTGATTTATTCTGAGGCTGTGCCTTTTGGTCTTAGACTCGCCCACTAGTGGAAGCATCTTCTCCACATCCACTCTATCTAGGCCTTTTGGAATTACAGCCAGCATTTCCAGCGGTAATATATATTCATCATAGTCCAATCTGGCAGTTTATGGCAATATCTGATGAACTAAAGCCATCCAAGTTAAATTAATCTTGTACTCTGCACCTAAATTATGGAAACCTCATATATCATCTTTAATAACTCTACTGATATCTGAATGCAGATTGTTTTCTCTTAATATGCCGAAGTTCAAATGGTGAATAGTCACTACGACATCCAACTTGAGATGCATATCTCATCTGGATGATTTTATTTATGACAATAACCAGCAAATAAGTCCTTCCTGGAGGAGATCGAAAATAATACAACAGTAAACTATATATAGAAACAATAGCATTTATTATTAAACCAGGATGGTGTCAGCTCTGATAGAATCTGCATCCTGTATCAGAAGTATTATTATGTATTTGCCACAGTTTGTGTTATGTTAGTGACTGATTCATATTTTCTCCATCTGTTTGTTTCTTTTTGCAAACAATTGGTTACTATGGATAACAAGTTGCTAATGAAAGGCCTAGATGGAGTGGATGTGGAAAGGATGACAATAAATAAAGCGAAAGCAAGCCAAAAGGTAATGCCCATAGGATCCAGGGCAATGAGGTAAATTGGATCTGAAATTGCCTAAGTGATAGGAGACGGGAAATGATTGTCAGGAGTTGTTTTTGCAATTGGTAGCTTGTACCTCAGGGGTTGATGCTTAGTGCTTTGCTGGATCTGAATGTAGGAGGTTGACATTATGCAAGTTTGCAGAGGACATGAATACTGGTGATGGCGTTGTGGCGAGGACAGTCATTTTCAGCTTCAGAATGAGATTGATTTGGTAAAATAGGTAAACCAATAGCAAATGGAATTTAAACCTAACAAATGTAAGAAGACAAAATGTGTAGGAAGAAACTCCAGATGCTGGTTTACACCAAAGATAGACACAAAAAGCTGGAGTAACTCACCGGGTCAGGCAGCATCTCTGGAGAAAAGGAATAGGTGACGTTTCGGGTCATGTCCCTTCTTCAGACTGAGAGTCAGGGGAAAGGGGAACGAGAGATATAGATGGTAAATAGAACATGAATGAAATATATGCAAAAAGCATATTTCCTTGATCAACGTGGGGTTTTTTTGGGTGTGGGAGAACACTTGATTGAGGATACACAATTATGCTGGGCATAGATAGTGGGAAAAAAAATTCTACTTTTGCAGATGTATCTCTAATCAGAGAGCATAGATTTAAGATCCGGGGGGTTGAGCAAGATTGGTTTATTATTGTCACATGTACCAAGAAAGAGTGGAAAGATATTGCCCTGTATGTTATTTGGGTCGATCATACCATACATGAGTGCAACATATAGTGCAGATGGGAAAATAAACGGAGGGAAAATATAGTGTTGCAGCTACAATGAAAGTGCAGATAAAAAAATAAGTATGAATGTTGTAGTGAGGTAGATTGTGAGATCAGAGATATATCCTTTCAACCAGGGGATAGTTGAAATCTAGAATACTATCTGAATGGGTTGTGGAGCTATATCATCTTTCAAACTGTAATAAGTATTTACAAGAGCCTTTGAAAGAATGTTGCACAGAAGGCACTGACCAAGCAGAGTGCTGGACAAGAGGATTAGTACAGATAGACAATAGACAATAGGTGCAGGAGTAGGCCATTCGGCCCTTCGAGCCAGCACCGCCATTCAATATGATCATGGCTGATCATCCACATTCAGTACCCCGTTCTTGCCTTCCCGCCCTTTTCCCTGACTCCGCTATCTTTAAGAGCTCCATCTAACTCTCTCTTGAAAGCATCCAGAGAATTGGCCTCCACTGCCTTCTGAGACGGAGAATTCCACAGATTCACAACTCTGGGTGAAAACATTTTTCCCCATCTCTGTACTAAATGGCCTACCCCTAGTTCTTAAACTGTGGCCCCTGGTTCTGGATTCCCGCAACATCGGGAACATTTCCTGCCTCTAGTGTGTCCAATCCCTTAATAATCTTATATGTTTCAATAAGATATCCTCTCATCCTTCTAAATTCCAGTATACAAGCCCAGCCGCTCCATTCTATCAACATATGACAGTCCCGCATCCTGGGAATAAACCTCGTGAACCTACGCTGCACTCCCACTATAGCAAGAATGTTCTACCTCAAATCTGGAGACCAAAGCTGCACACAATACTCCAGGTGTGGTCTCATTAGGTCCCTGTACAACTGCAGTAGAACCTCTTTGCTCCTATACTCAACTCCTCTTGTTATGAAGGCCAACATGCCATTAGCTTTCTTCACTGCCTGCTGTACCTGCATGCTTACTTTCAGTGACTGATGAACAAGGACCCCCAGATCTCGTTGTACTTCCCCTTTTCCCAACTTGACACCATTCAGATAATAATCTGTCTTCCTGTTTTTGCCACCAAAGTGGATAACTTCATATTTATCCACATTAAACTGCATTTGCCATGCATCTGCCCACTCACCCAATCTGTCCAAGTCACCCTGCATCCTCATAGCATCCTCCTCACTTCACACTGCCACCCAGCTTTGTGTCATCTGCAAATTTGCTAACGTTACTTTTAATCCCTTCATGTAAATCATTAATGTATATTGTAAATAGCTGTGGTCCCAGCACCGAGCCTTGCCATTCTGAAAATGACCCGTTAATCCCTACTCTTTGTTTCCTGTCTGCCAACCAATTTTCTATCCATGTCAGTACCCTACCCTCAATACCATGTGCTCTAATCTAATCTCCTATGTGGGACCTTGATGGTACAAGATGACTGCCCAAGAGGTCTGAAGAAGGGTCTCGACCTCAAACGTCACCTATCCATGTTCTCCAGGGATGCTGCCTGACCCGCTGAGTTACTCCAGCATTTTGTGTATTAACCAGCATCTACAGTTCACTTGTTTCATTCATTCCCTCCACCTGGTTGCAGTGTGTGTCATCTGCAACATGCACAACAGTTATCTGCTTCATGTCTCTGACAGCACTTGTCAAACCCATAACCACTATCAGCAAGAGAGCAAAAGCTTCCAGGCACATGTGACACCACCAGTTGCACGCTCACCTCTAAATCACACGGAAATGTGTTTCAATCGTCCACTCCAGCTGGATCTAAAGCTTGCGAAAACAAGGAATTGTAGATGCTGGTTAGTGCTATAGTAACTCAGCAAGGTCAGGTAGCATCTCTGGAGAACATGGACTCCAACACTTTGTGTCTTTTCTTGCTAAACCAGCGTCCACAGTTCCTTGTTTCTACATCTGGGCTGAAGACCATATTTCCATGCTGTATGGTTCTGACTTTTTAAGCACCATGTTTTGGTACATAACTAAACTCAGAAACGGTAGGTGGGTCATCAGTAATCTATGAACAATTCAAATCAAACTTCAGTATGTCTCAAAATAAACCCTTTAGTATATCAGGGTGGCCAGAGTGGGGCAGCAGTAGAGTTGTCATGTTGAAGACCTCCTTCGACCTCTTTCGACTATGTTGAAGACTAGCTTCGACAAGCTGCGACTAACTGCGACTAACTTCTGGAAAACTGGACACCGAATAGTGGAGAGTGAAGACGACCTCCCTTCGACTATGATGAAGACTATCTACGATCACCTTCGACTACCTACGACTAACATGCCGACCTACTACGACCTACGAAGACCTACTACGATCTACTACGACTAAACCTACGAGTAATAAAAGTATCGATATTTTTTTTCCATGGCGACCTTTTTTTACTCGCGGGCATTTTTTGACATATTGAAAAAAACGCCGCGACCTACCAAAGGTAGACACAAAGTGCTGGAGTAACTCAGCAGGTCAGACAGCAGCACTGGAGAAAAAGAATGGGTGAGGTTTCGGGTTGGGACTCATCTACAGTCTCCATGCTGAAGAAGGGTCCCAACATGAAATGTCACCTATCCTTTTCTTTCAGAGATGCTGCCAGATCCCCACTGAGTTACTCTAGAACTTAGTGTCTGTCTATGGGATAAACCAGCATGGAGTGGATATTATACATAGCAGAAATGAGGGATAAGTCACATATGGATGATTAAAATGTCTGAAGAAGGGTCCCGACCTGTAACGTCACTTATCCTTTTTCCCGGAGATGCTGCCAGACCCACGCTGAGTTACTCTAGAACTCAATGTCTGTCTTTGGGATAAACTAGCATCTGTTGTTCTTTATTTCTACTGACTAAAATAATTGTTGGATTTGTACATATGGCCAACCATGTTTTATCCATTTACAGGTGTCTGCCATGACCAACATTTCTTACCCATCCCTAATTGTTCTTGAAGATGGTAAATAAAGACATCTTAAACCTCTGCAGTTCTTCGCGTGAGTAGAGAGGTTCCTGGATTTAGAGAAAGTGATTATAAAGAAACGTTGATTGATTTCCAAAGTGGAATGTATGGGCTTTGATGTGATGATCCCATGTTTGTTCAGTGATGACAGCAATAACAGATTTGGGTTTGGATGGATGTGGGTTATATGCAGGCAAATAAGTGATGTCTTAGTGTCGTGTACAGCACAGACATTGTGGGTCGAAGGGCCTTTTCTTGTGCTGTAATGATTTATGTTCTTTATGGGTGGTACTTTTGAGCAGCCTTGGCAAGTAGGTGCCACACACTTGCATGTTCTAACGGTGGTGGAAAGAACACATTTAATGGATGGGATCACAATTAGGTGGTCTCATTCATCCTAGATGTTGAGCCTCTAATTGGATATGCTCTCATTCATTTATTCCATTCTGCTCCTGATATGTGTCTGTAGATAGTGGAATGACTTTGGGGATTCAGATGAGTCACTAACTGCTGGATAACAGCCTCAGTTTAGTTTACTTTAGTTTAGTTTATTGTCACCAAGGTACAGTGAAAAGCTTTATTTGTTGCGTGCTATTGCAATCAAATCGTCCACCCTGTACACTTACAAGATAAAGAGAATAACACTTAATGCAAGATAAAGTCCAGTAAATAGACACTAAATGCTGAATTAACTCAGCAGGGCAGGAAGCATATTTGGAGGAAAGGAAAGGGTGATGTTTCAAAGATAGACCGAAGATAGACACAAAATGCTGGAATAACTCCGGGTCAGACAGCATCTCTGGAGAACAAGGATAGGTGACGTTTCAGATCGGGACCTATACATCTTCTGCACAGATGCTGCCTGACCTGCTGAGTTACTCCAGCATTTTGTGTTAAGTTTTGCATAGATTCAGAAATTAAGTAGCAAGTGTATTTTGAGAATCGTACAGGATGCAAACTATTCTGGAAAGAAGGATTACACACTGCCAATGCTCTCATGTCTCCCTCGCCCAGCACTAACTTTATAGCTTTAATTATGGAAGCATGGAAAATAATTATGGGTTTCATAATTTATAATGGTTTTCATCCAACCAGAATTAACCTTGATAAAATGCTTTAGAGATGAACTCTATAGATTTTATTGTTTTGCAACAGTATCCTCTTGCAGTGCTGTGAAAATAAAATGCTTGATATTTGGTAAAAATTGCATTGTAATCCAAAGAGGAAAGGCTGAGACAGGCTGTTACACTGGGATTTCAGCTTGGTGATGAGAGCTTGATTTTACAGTGACTCTTCAATCACTTTATGGGGCCATCTAAGTTTTGTATGGACATGAGCAACTTGATTCAGTTTAATAAAAATGTTTACCTAAGTGTTAAATAAAAAGGAACTGGAGATGCTAGTTTATACCAAAGATAGACACTAAACGCTGGAGTAGCTCAACGGGTCAGTCAGCATCGTCGTCAGGGCAGTCATCAAGGCACAGCGGTAGAGTTGCTGCCTTACAGCGAAAGCAGCGCCGGAGACCCGGGTTCGATCCTGACTACGGGTGCTGTCTGTACGTGGTTTGTACGTTCTCCCCGTGACCTTCGGTTTACTCCAAAGACGTACAGGTTTGTAGGTTAATTGGCTTGGTAAATGTAAAAATTGTCCCTAGTGTGTGTAGGATAGTGTTAATGTGCAGGGTCGGCGAGGACCCGGTGGGCTGAAGGGCCTGTTTGCGGGCTGTATCTCTAAAACAAAAAAAACTAAAAACATGAACAGGTGACTTTTCGGGTCGGGACCCTTCGTCAGACTGATTGTAGAGAGGAGGCAGGACAAAGTAATAGGTTGGTGGAAGTGAGGAGTGCTTTTTGATAGGCAGTTGTTTGGACAAAGGCCAGAGATGAAAGGGCAGAAGTTGGTGTATTATGAAGCTGGAGGAAGAAATGGAGGGGGAGGGAAAATGGGTGCGAATCAAGGTGGGGAACAGGAGAAGGGAGGAAATGAAGGGAGGTGATTATATAGGGGAAGAGAGGGAGGGTTATGTAGTTATTTAAAATTTGAGAATTCAATGTACAAACCGTTAGGGTTTTAAGCTGCCAAGTGAAATATGCACATGGACTACAATGGTAGTGGGTGTATGGAACAAGCTGCCAGAGGAGGTAGCTGAGGCTGGGACTATTCCAGTTTAACAAACAGGTAGACAGGTACATTGATAGGACCGGTTTGGTGGGATAAGGACCAAATCCGGGCAGGTGGGACAAGTGTAGCTGGGACATGTTGTCCCGTTTTGGCAAGTTGGGCCGAAGGGTCTGTTTCCCCGCTGTATGACTCTATGAAGTGTTGTTCCTCCAATTTGTGTGTGGCCTCACTTTGGCAGTGGAGGAGGCCAGGACAGAAAGGTCAGCATGGGAATGGGGAGTTTAAATGGTTGGCAACCGTGAGATCCAGCAGGCCTTGTCCGAGCGAGCACAAGCGATCAGCAAGACAGTCACCGAGTCTACGCTCGGTCTCTTCGATGTACAGGAGGCCACATCAGGAACATCCAATGCATTAGATAAGATTGGAGATGGTAATACAATTATATATTTTCCTGAAAGAGTGAGGAAATAAACTAGATGGAATCAGAAATGTAGAGCTGCATTATTTAGCACTACAGTCAAACAGGCACTCTTCCCAGAATTGCTGTTAAACTGATATTTATATTTGGTTCCACCCAGCTGGAACTGCTTCATAACTTAAGTTTTAGAAGCCTATTTTTGCAACTATAATTGTGTGTATTTTTAAGTATTAGGTATGTACAATATTTAGCAACAGGCCATTTTTATTTTTATTTTTATTATAATCTGTAAAAGAGGGTTTGTTGATAATGACAGGCTGTGTTTTAAATATACCTTGCTTTGAAGAGATTTAACGGTTTTTTATATTGTCATACAATATGTATAATTACCTTGATAACAAACAGAATTGTCATGCTCCATGGTGAATAACAATTTTCCTTGCTATTTATTCCTCGGTTTTTCAAGGTCAAATAAAAGTCATGAGTGGTAAACGGAAGTATTGTACTTGGGCAGGTTTTTTGTTCCCAAGAAAAACCTCAACAGATTAATTATCTATCGAAATGCATTGTCGATTGCAGTCCTCATTTGCATTGTAAATTGAAGCTCAGGAAATGAGCTGCCTGACTAGAATATAATTACAATGCAGCTAGCCAAAGACTTCTAAAGGTATTTAAGGAAAGTGTTCCCAGAATGGTGCATTGAAACAAAAAAAACAAAAAATAAACACACTTCCTTTTTTTAAAAAAAAGAGCAGCCCAAAGAATTTACCTTCTCAACAGCAGTAAAAATCAAATCATTTGTATTGGGAATGCTGAATCCTTAGCCTAACACAGTGGTGCAGTGTCTTACAAGTTACTGTCTTAAAGTTACTGTGTGCCAGAGAGCCAGGTTCAACGCTGACTACATGTGCTGTCTGTACAGAGTTTGCACATTCTCCCTGTGACTGCGTGGGTTTTCTCCAGGTGCTCCAGTTTCCTCCCACATTCCAAAATCGTGCAGGTTTGTAGGTTAATTGGCTTCTGTAAATTATCCCTAGGGTATTGTGTACAAGGATTGTTGGATAGCATGGACTCGGTGGGCCGAAGGGCCTATTTCCACACTGTATCTCTAATCTATCCTATTCTAAAAAATATTATATTGGTAATTAGTTCATTAGAAGTACAGGATTTCTAAAATATGAATTGTCAGCTTTCTTCTTGAACACCTTCTTAAGATGTATCTTCTCCAGCCCAACTCATTCCAGGATTTCCTTTCTCCAATGATCAGAGGGAAAACCCGTCTATTTCACATTTTCTTCCTATGAAGTTTAGTTTATTGAGTTTAGTTTATTGTTGTATGAACCCATGAACAGAGGTACAGTGAAAAGCTTTTGTTGCATGCTAACCAGTCACCGAAAAGACAATACATGATTATAATCGAGCTATCCACAGTGTACATATACATGATAAAGGGAAAAACGTGAATAACATTTAATGCAAGATAAAGTCCTGTAGTCTGATCATCTCCAATGAGGTAGATAGTAGCTCAGGACTGCTCACCATTTGCTGATAGGAAGGTTCAGTTGCCTGATAACGGCTGGGACGAAACTGTCCCTGAATCTGGAAGTGTGCGTTTTCACACTTCTATATTTTTTGCCCAATGGGAGAGGAGGGGAAGAGGGAGTGCCCAGGGTGCGACTCATCCTTGATTATGCTGTTAGCCTTGCCGAGGCATCATGAGATGTAAATGGAGTCAGTGGAAGGGAGGTTGGTTTGGGGGCTTTGTCCACATTTCTCTGCAATTTCTTAATGGAGCTGTTCCCAAGAAACAATAAGTTCTGATTCAACTTGAATGGAAGGGCTTAAGATCATATTGGCTACCAAAAATGATCAGCAATGAGACACAAAAATATTTTCTATTCCTTAACATAAATTATAGAACAATACAGCACAGGATAGGGTCCTTTGGCCCACAATGTTTGTGCCATAGAAACAAAGAAAATTAGGTGCAGGAGTCGTCCCTTTGAGCCACAACAGGGTTCCTGGCAGACAGGATTCCTGACATAGCCGTTCTGGCTTTTTCCCCCATATCCGTTGATTCCTTTAGCCCTAAGAGTTAAATCTAACTCTCTCTTGAAAACATCCAGTGAATTGGCCTCCACTGGCTTCTGTGACAGATTCACAACTCTCTGGGTGAAAAAGTTTTCCCTCATCTCAGTCATAAATGGCCGACCCCTTATTCTTAAACTGTGACCCCCTGGTTCTGTTCTCCCCTAACATCGGGACCATTTTTCCTGCATCTAGCATGTCCAATCCTTTAAGAATTGTATACGTTTCTATAAAATCACCTCTCATCCTTCTAAATTCCAGTGAATACAAGCCCAGTCAATCCATTCGTTCATCATATGTCAATCCCGCCATCCCGGGAATTAACCTGGTGAACTTACGCACAATAGCTATAATGTCCTTCCTCAAATTACGAGACCAGATTTGCACACAATAATCCAGGTGCGGTCTCACCAGGGCGCTGTACATCTGCAGTAGGACCTCCTTGCTCCTAAACTCAAATCCTCTTGCAATAAAGGCCAACATGCCATTAGCTTTCTTCACTGCCTGCTCTACCTGCATGCTTACTTTCAGTGACTGATGTACCATCACACCCAGGTCTCGTTGCACCCCCCCCCCCCCCCCTTTTTCCTAGTCTGACACCATTCAGATAATAATCTGCCTTCCTGTTCTTGCCACCAGTGGATAACTTCACATTAACCACATTATAATGCATCTGCCATGCATCTGCCCACTCAGCCAACCTATCCAAGTCACCCTGCAGCCTCATAGCATCTTCCTCGCAGCTCACAATGCCACCCAGCTTTTTGTCATCCGCTAACTTGGAGATGTTACAATTAATTCCCTCGTTTAATCGTTAATATATATATATTGTAAATAACTGGGGTCCCAGCACCGAGCCTTGCAGCACCTCACTAGTCACTGCCTGCCATTCTGAAAAGGACCCGTTAATTTCTACTCTTTGCTTCCTGTCTGCCAACCAGTCCTCTATCCATGTCAATACCCTACCCCCCAATATCATGTGCTCTAGTTTTGCACACTAATCTCTTGTGTGGGACCTTGTCAAAGGCTTTTTGAAAGTCCAGATTCACCATATCCACTGCCTCTCCCTTATCCATTCTACTTGTTACATCTTCAAAAAATTCCAGAAGATTAGTCAAGCATGGTTTCCCCAACATAAATTCATGCTGACTTTGACCGATCCTGTCACTGATTTCCAAATGCGCTGCTATGACATCTTTAATAATCGACTCCAGCATCTTCCCCACTACCGATGTAAGGCTAACTGGTCTATAATTCCCCGTTTTATCTCTCCCTCCTTTCTTAAAAAAATTGGCTACCCTCCAGTCCACAGGAACTGATCCAGATTTGAGAGATCGTTGGAAAATGATCACCAATGCATCCACGATTTCTAGGGCCACCTCCTTGAGTACTCTGGGATGCTGACCATCAGGCCCTGGGGATTTATATGCCGAACATAATACCAAGTTAAACTGATCTATACTTGTACTGCCTATACTTGATCTATATCCCTCTATTCCTTGCACTCCCATATGCCTGTCTTAAAGCCTCTTAAATGCCACTATTGTATCGACCTCCACCCCCACCTCCACCACCACCCTTGGCAACGTGTTCCAGGCCTCCACAAGTCTTTGTGTAAACAGAAAGTTCCCCGCACTTCTCCATTAAACATTCCCCCTCTTATCTTATAGCTATGCCCTGTAGTATTGGACATTTCCACCTTAGGAAAAAGGTTCTGGCTGTTTAATTGCTATAATTATTTACAAAGCGAGGAATACTGTTACTTTTCCTGAGATATTATCATTCTAATGGGAAAGATGTTGTCAAGTTTGAAAGGGATCAAAGAAGATTTACCAGGATGTTGCCAGGACTTGGACTAGACTATAGGGAGAGGTTGAGCAGGCCTCAGGAGCGCAGGAGGGTGAGGGGTGATCTTACAGAGGTGTATAAAGTCATGCGAGGAATAGATCAGGTAAACGCACAGTCTTTTGCCCAGAGTAGGATAATCGCAAACCAAATGACATGGGTTTAAGGTGAGGGGGGAGGGGAGATTTTAGGGGAACGTGAGGGGTAAGTTTTTTACACAAAGTTTGGTGGTTATATGGAACAAGCTGCCAGAGGAGGTAGTTACGTTTAAGAAACATTTAGATAGATACATGGGATAGGGTAGGTTTAGAGGGATATGGGCCAAAAGCAAGGAGGTGGGACTAATGTAGATGGGGCATGTTGGTCGGCATGGGAAATTGGGCCGAAGGACCTGCTTCCACAATGTATGACTCTATGACTCAATTATACATTTCCAATAAATGTCCATCCATCAATCTAAGTGGCTCACTAGAGAGTTGCTGCAACCAGATGAAATAAAATATTACACTAACATCAGATTGTGTAAGTTAACACGTAAGCATACTCAGCAAGGTCAAAGTCTAGCAAGGTGCAGCTCAACTGTCATCTCGGGTTCTTTTATCACTGTTTCCAATGAATAGTGGATTGCACCATATGTAAAATCTAAACTATTTCCATTTTCAGTGTTTGTGTTATTTTTAGTGCACTTACTGACTAATTGCGTCAATACGTTCAGTGAATGAAATGTATTTTGATATTGCCTGTGTTATGTGCACTCTGTGGATATGTTAAGCAGTGATATGTGAATTGTATTTTACAATCATGAGTTGCTTTGCCCATTTCATGTGCAAGTGTTAAAAACAACATCCAAGTCCTTCATAATTCTGCCAATGCCGATCAAACCAAGTATTTGAGAACCTTGGAGGCTGCAGATGCTGGAATGTTGAGCAGAAATCAGATTGCTGGAGGAACTCAGCAAGTAAGGCAACATCTGTGGAGGCAAAAGGATAGATGACTGTGCATTAAAAAGTGTACTAAAAATGGAAATAGAATAAAAAGGATGTAGCTTTAGAAAGGAGATGAGGGGGGATTTCTTTAGTCAAAGGGTGGTGAATCTGTGGAATTCATTGCTACAGACGGCTGGGGGGGTATTTTTAAATAGTTTAACTAAAAAAAAATTAATCAGGCACTTGATTAATAAGGGTGTCAAGGGTTATGGGATGGAGACAGGAGAATGGGGTTGAGAGGGAAAGATAGATCAACCATGATTGTATGGCAGAGTCGACTCGATGGGCCGCATGGACTACTTCTGCTCCTATGACTTATGAATTTATGAGATGACATTTGGGGATAGGACCCAAATATTTACGTGGATGTTTCCAGGACTAGAGAGTGTGAGCTATAGGGAGAGGTTGAGTAGGCTGGGTCTCTATTCCATGGAGCGTAGGAGATGAGGGGAGATCTTATAGAGGTATATACAAAATCATGAGAGGAATAGTTTGGGTAGATGCACAGAGTCATTTACCTAGAGTTGAGGAATCGAGGACCAGAGGACATAGGTTCAAGGTGAAGGGGAAAAGATTTAATAGGAACCCGAGGGGTAAGTTTTTCACACAGGTGGTGGGTGTATGGAACAGAGGAGGTAGTTGAGGCTGGGACTATCCCGACGTTTAAGAAACAGTTGCACAGGTACAGAGGGTTATGGACCAAGCGCAGGCAAGTGGGACTAGGGTAGCTGGGACATTGTTGGCCAGTGTGGGCGAGTTGGGCCGAACGGCCTGTTTCCACACTGTATCACTCTATGACTCTATAACTCTATAACCCTATCTTAAACTAATGATAAACCTTGAGGGATTGATTGCAAATACCCTTGACAAATGTGTCCTGACATTTTTGTAAATATATTCTTTGTAATGGGCTTGCTGCTTAATATTCCTGTGTGACCTTGGTGTATTCTGATGTACTAAGAAGATAAATAATGCATTTGAAAGCCATGTTACGCATTGTGCAGGCATATGATTGTGCAGGTATTTAATCTGTATCTCATTTGCTTTGACCCAGTTCTGCACTTAAATCTATCACCAACAAATTACAAATTTAGTAGACGAACCATGCTTAATGGTTAATGCAGGGCACCTTCACAGATGAGTTTACATCAGCTGAGTTGTGTATTTACGCATTTGTAAACTGCACTGGTGACTCAGGTTACTATGGTAACAAGGGGACTAACCCAAGCGAAGAACAAGTTCCGTATTTGCAGCCAGGTGGTTAAAAATCCATCACGCACACAAAGCCTGCGTTGGGGTTATGTTACTTTGTACAAGGAAGACTTGGATTTCATAAATTACATTGTGCGTTAATCTATGTTTATCTTTGAACATGACAAGTGCTGCAAGCTAGGACATGGCAAGGACTGTACAAAATGTGTCTAACCTGAGAAACCAATGCTGACCTGTGCAAGCAATTAAATGACTATAAATACATTTTAGAAGAAGCAAAATGGAGAAATATTAGACTTTAGAAATACAGCGCAGAAATGGGCCTTTTGGCCCAGCAGGTCCATGCCGACCAGCAATCACCACATACACTAGCACTATTCTACACACTAGGGACAATTAACAATTATTTTACCGAAGCCATTTAAGCTACAAACTTGCACGTCTTTGGGACGTGGGAGAGATAGATAGATTCTTGATTAGTACGAGTGTCAGGGGTTTTGGGGAGAAGGCAGGAGAATGGGGTTAGGAGGGAGAGATAGATCAGCCATGGTTGAATGGTGGAGTAAACTTGATGGGCCAAATAGGCTAATTCTGCTCCTATCACATGACCTTATGATAAAACCAAAGCACTCGCAGAAAACCCGGTCATAGGGAGAATGTACAGACAGCACCCGTAGTCAGGATCGAACCCTGGTCTCTGGCGCTGTAAGGCAGTAGCTTTATCGTAATGCTACTGTGCAGTGCAGCGGCCAATATTTTTAAATAAGTTCATCAAAAAAGTATTGTTTATCAGAATGTATCAGCCACTAAAGTCTAAAAGGAACATTTACTGATCTCTAGAAAAAATGTAATGTCACATGCCCATCAACATTTCGTTTAGAGATTCAGTATGGAAACAGGCCCTTCAGCCCACCGAGTCCACGCCTACCATCGATCACACACTAGTTCTATGTCATCCCACTTTCCCATCCATTCCCTACACACTAGGGGCAATTTATAGAGACTAATTCGCAGGTTCACAAACCCGCACGTCTTTGGGATGTGGTGGAAATCGGAGTTCCCGGAGGAAATGCGTGGTCCCAAGGAGATCGTGCAAACTTCACACAGACAGTACCCGAGGCCAGGATCGAACCTGGACCTCTGGCACTGTGACGCAGTAGTTCTACTTGCTGCGCCACTATGCAACCGTAAAAGATGACCACAAAAGCACATTATTTATTTCCTAAAACCCTCTTATTCAAGGGATGATTTATTGTCGCAAACTAATGTTGCAAATCAGTATATCCCAGGATTGTGGGACAAAACTGAAACACAGAGGGAGTTGTATGGAGGAGAAACCTGCACTGGGTTCAGATCAAACTGGGTTTGCTAGAACTGTAAGGCAGCAGCATTACCTGCTGCACGCTATGTCGCCCAAGTATCAAACTGGATGGACACAAAATGTTGGAGTAACTCAGCGGGTCAGGCAGTATATCTGGAGAACGTGGATGGGTTACGTTTTGGGTTGGGACTCTTTGATGAAGTAAAAAGCCTTTCATTTTGAAGCGACAATGGATTTAAACATAAGATACTCCAACAATACAATTTTGTTTTAAAAGATCTTGTCTCAGTTCGATCACAGTATGCAATTATAGCTGCAAAGCTTGGATGTTATAAAAACCCACTTGGTTCAAGGGAAGAAGTCAATATCTTTCTGACTCTGACCTAGATATGTCTCCAGTGTGGTTGATGCTAACTGTTATTTATATTTTTAACAACATTCAGGAATAAACCTTAAATGCATGTCTTGCTAGAAATGTTTACAAGAGCACAGTCTACCTAAAAAAATATGTTGAAACAAAGTTTATCAGAAGAAGAGGAAGCCAGATTTAAACTGACAGAGCCTTGAAGAACTCTACTATGAAATTTACTATGATTATAGTGACCTATACTGGGAATTGGAATGTCACAAGCCTCTGCTAAAGTACTGATACTTGACTTTTTACAAGTCATAAAGTCTTTCTTAATCCACAACACACAATCATGTGTCAGACTTGTTTACTTTGAAATATATAATCATACTCTGATACACTTTTAATGCAGCAGTCAATCTAATACCAGTGAGAGATTTCTGCATCCATAGATTAGCTTATTAACATTGATAGAGGTTCACATTTTTAAATACATTTATTAAGAGATTAAGGTAAACTGCTTTTGCTGATCATTTGTGTGGAGAAGACAAGTGAAATTTGCATCTAGGGCTTTGGAGGGCAAATTGAATCAGCTATCATCAAATGGAGGAACAGATTCCATGGGCTGAATGGCCTAATTCTGCTCCTATGTGTGGCATAATAGTAGCATTGCTGCCTCACAGCATCAGAGACTCTGGTTCGATCCTGACTAAGGATGCCGTCTGTACGGAGTTTGTACGCACTCTCTGTGACTGACTGTGTTTTCTTCGGGTGCTCCAGTTTACTCCCATATTCCAAAGACATGCAGGTTTGTTGGCTAATTGGCTTCTGTAAATTGCCCCTAGTGTGTTGGAAGTGGATGAGAAAGTGGGATAAAATAGAACGAGTGCACGGGTGATCGTTGGTCGGCATGGATTCGGTGGGCCGAAGGGCTAGTTTCCACACTGTATCTCTAAACTAAACCATGTCTTGTGATCTTGTGATTTAAAATTCTTTCATGGTTATCTTAATCCACATGTCCTTTGTTTTGGGAGATAGTTATATTAGTTTGGAATTTCATTCTGGCTTTTAACCACCTTTTATTGTATTAGGAATGAAGTACTATAAAGTGTCCTGAAATATCCTTTAATATAATTAGTGATAAAGGGTAGGGTGAATAATGGTCTTATTTTATATTTTCAAATAGTGCTCCCGAGCTTTTTCCTGTCAGTTTTCTTCAGTCTCTTGCTGACCTGAAGGCATGGATGCTGTGCTGAAGAATGTTTCCATGGACACTGCCCACCTTCTGTTGCCTTACCATTATCCATGCATGACTTCCAATAATGGCTTTTGGCAGGAAGCAACACAGTGATCCCGGCTTGTCCTCGCTCAACCTTCCCACAGACACACTTCCAGCCGAGGCTTCCAGATAATGGTTATAGGCAGCAAAAAGCCGTTGTTCCCTTGCCAGTGAGGTAACAGAGGCACCAACAAGCCAGTCGCTGTGTTGCTATCACATAACTCTCTAAATCGGTGGTTAAAGCTATAACCTTTCTATTCTGCACAGCTTTACCAATCAATGGATAAACTTGCTGAACCTTGAGGAAAGCCCAGTTCTAATGCAAATTTATTTTTCTTTCTTTTGCCACTCTTGTTTTTCACGGTTTGCTCCCACTGAAAGATCAAAAATTGGTATAAAGGAGCCACGGTGAAACCAAATACAAGAGGTCACCTAACACTAACCTCCTCCATTCTATTCTCAGATTCATTTCTCTTCCCTTTTAAACCCTTCATACTTAGACTTTGGGTTCTCAGTGTGTGAATGGAAAAGCAACTAGCCACAGCCCTCTAAAGCTTTTTTTGTTCAACGTAAAGCAATTATTTATTAGCGTGGTGCGGATTGACTTGCCTCTGAAGTTTGCCCCTTGCACTGGGAAGTCCCATTTCTCCACAGGATGCCTGTTAAGTACGTAGATTGGTTGTCAACTGAAGCTCAATGCCATGGGAATCTTTGGCAGTGATCTAAAACTGTACTAACATATAGGCTATTTTCTGGTGCGAAAGATTTAGTGAATCATATGCGGTACTATTATTTTTAAGACACTTTATAAAATTCAAACATTTCTATCTGAGCACATCAAGTAGAAATATTTCAAATGCATTGTGCAGTTATATTGTGTATATATCAATCAATGAAAGATCTGAGAAATCTGATACTTTGAAATAAGTAATACCAGTGACTCCCCTCCCTACCCCACACATCACAGAAGGGGTTGTGCTCCGAGATAACAGATTCAGAAATGTGAAGCTGCATCCTCAAAAAAAGACAAGTACAAAAAATTGTTTCCATTTATTTACTTTTTTCACATTCTCTATCTCAGTTTTTTGGGTGGTGATTTGTGAATTTTTGAAATGCTGATTTTCTATTTTGCAAGGATTGTCCAAAAGGGAGAAAAAGATTTGCAATTCTCCAGTGCCTTTCGTGTTCTTCCACTCATCCCAAAGAGCTTTGCAACTAATTAAGTTGTTTGGAAGTATAGTGTCTGTAATAATGCCGGATCATAGCCTTTAAACCAGAAGGTGCAATCACCATTCCAGGAGTCTTAGTGCATTGATGCCTTTACTTCATCTTATAATCAATTCCAAGAAAATAAAAGCAATAATCGGATCTAACATTTTAGAAAATTGGATATGCCTCCAGCATTAAGGACTATAACAATAAATGAAGATTTTATGAAGAAAATTTGATGTTTAGAAGTATTATAAAATATTAAAATGGATTGTAAATTATATTAAAGAAGTATTATAAAATATATTATTATATTTTAGAATTAATGGTGTAGTATAAAATATATAATTATATTTTAATTATGTTTTACAATTATAAAATATTGATGGAATTAGAAAACATTTTTTTCTACTTAAGTTTTTGATAAAAGGCAAACAAATGTATTTCTTCATCGACTGGGTTCTTGTTGAGGGTCATGGTGCTCTTTGTTTTCCTTCTCCTTTATGCGGATTGATAATTCACATCTATTGTTCATGCTATGAGTTCAGGCATGAGTTGATTTTGATTCAAACTGATAGCTGTGACCTTGTTTCTTTCCAACTACAATCAAATCATACTTTTTAAAGTTATAGTTTATGCAATCTGCGGGTGACAGGTCCTTGGCGTTATGGGATGAGAGCTGACAAAAACGAGGATTTCTGCATGATGGAAACAATTAGGACTCATTAACAATTCTATTTAAGATTTCTAAACAGATGGAGGCCTCAACTAACAATCAACTGTCTATTTAAATCATGCTCGGCATGTTTATTTAAAATCCTTTTATTTTTTAAATACTTTATTCATCAATTTATAAGCAGTTAGGTTTATTCCATTTGTTAGGCACTCTTTTACCTCTTCTCCAGAAAATAAAAAAGTGGGATTGTCTCCTTAGCTTTAGTTAAAACTAAACCTTTATTCATGTACAATGATTTTTTAACAAATTTCTTGAGATTGTAATTTACTTTTATCTCCTGTGTATATGTAATTCAACATTTTTACAGTAGATATCAATTAAGTTAAAAGAAACCAGCAAAATTCAGTGAGGCCTTCTTCAAGGAAGAATTTGATTTCATCAAGCAGCAAACTGGTTTTGGACTTTAGAGATACAATGCAGGAACAGGCCCTTCGGCCTACCGACTCCGCGCCGACCTGTGATCACCCCATACACTAACACTATCCTACACACTAGGGGCAATTTACAATTTTTTAATCAAAGCCAATTAATCAACAAACCTGTACGTCTTTGCAGTGTGGGAGGAAGCAGGAGCTCCTACAGAAAACCCACCCATTCATAGGAGAACGTACAAACTCTGTACATTTAACACCTGTAGTCAGGATTGAACCCGGGTCTCTGGTGCTGTGAGGCAGCATCTCTGCCGCAGGTCACTGTGTTGCCACCTGGTTAGTTTAGAAAATCTCAGCATGCAACTTCAAATTACAGAAAACCCACCCATTCATAGGAGATACTCCAGCATTTTGTGTCCTTTGGAGGGAATGAATGTTACTGCGGGAAATCATTTTGCCCATTTTACTGAAAGAAGGCTTTTAAATTACAATTTCAGAAGACATTAATGTCAAGAAGAAGGGATTTGCTTGCTTAGGGGCTAGTTGATAGGAACCCATCTGTAACAAAATATATGCAGGATTCAAGAATTTGGATCAATGAATGGAGAAAGCACATCCTGAAGAGCACAAATAACTAGTTGTTAAAGCAAATAACTCATCTTGGATGTCTCCAGGAAAGTAAAGCTTACCTTAGTGACCTCACATGTGGCCTCATGATGTAGTGGACCCATCAAGTTAGCCTAAGCATTCTTTGAAAACATCTACTTGTTTCTTAAGGTAGGCAAAAGTGCTAGTGAAACTCAGCGGGTGAGGCAGCATCTATGGAGCGAAGGAAATAGGCAATGTTTCGGGCCAAAACCCTTCCTCAGGCTGTTTGAAATGTGGTGCTGCTACTTTAGCTGACAAATCTATTTTAGCTGACAGTCTGTGTAACCCCATGCATTACAACATCTCACACACCTTTAGTGATATTCTTGCTACACTTCCTCTGGAAAGTACTTTGTAGTGGACTGCAGGAAACATTATTTCTGGTCTTCTATCACAATGCACCGTACTAAATGGATCACATTTTGCATTGTAAAGTTTCAATGAGAATCAATTAATCAGTATTATAGCTATTCAATTTAAAGACAGTAAAAGGAAAAGAAACAATGAAACCATCTGAAGAGAGGTCCCGACCCGAAACGTCACCTATCCACATTCTGCAGAGATGCTGCCTAACCTGCTGAGTTACTCCAGCATCCTTTAAAAAAAAAGTAATAATGATCTGCTTCTCTTCAATCCAATGACCTTTTGCCATTTATTGAGCATTATACATACTGCTTGTATAGCTTTTGCATCTCATCACACTTTAGAAGCACCAGCATCTGTTGTCATTGCCAGCAAACATAAAACTTTAAAAATAATCTATCTTCTTCATCCATCCATCTATCTCTATATCTATCTATATTATTACTAAAACTCTCATCTTGTCCTCTTCCAGTTTAAATTTGTGCAGAAATGGTACCCTATATCACTAGGATTCTTGCCACCTTGCTCACCGTTCTCCTCTGCTCCAAGCGCACCAAGTTTTGTTCCGATCGGTGGAATATTACAAAAGTTATGAAGCTTTAAAAAATCGTGAGATCAGCAGATTGGTCTTCTCACCTGTCGGTCACCATGAAGGTAACGCCCCTTCCGGCACCTGCTGTCAATCACCGGGGCGAGGAGAACAAAATCCCGGAGGCGGAGCTGAGTCCGTGAGTTGCGCTGATTGAGTCCACAAGCCATGCTGACTGAGTTCGCAAGAGTGGAGTCGGGGAAACCGCTGAGTGGAGCCGGGAGGTCTTGTGTGGTGCCGCAGCTGGTGGCCGCTGAGTGGAGTCCCTCCCCCCTCCACACCCCCCCCATTCCCCCCCACAAAACCCCTTCCACTCAACCCCCCACCCCCTCCTCCCCACACATCCCCCCCTCACCCTCCCCCACACACCCACATCCCCCCTTTACCCCGCCCCCATTCCTCCCCCCACACCACCCGATTCCCCCACACCACATACCACACCATCCACACCACCCCATCCTCCCACCCCACCCCATCCTCCCCCCACTCCCCCCCACACCAACCCACACCCCCACACCACCCACCCCCACACCACCCTCTGCCACCCACACCCCCCCCCCCCCACACCCCCCCCCTCTCTCACACACACCACCCCCTCCCCCACCCTCTCTCACACACACCACCCCCTCCCCCACCCCCCCTCCCCTACACCCCTCCTCCCCCACACCCCCGCCCCCTCACACATACACCCTCCCCATCCCACAGACACACACCCCACACTCCCCTGCTCCCCTCCTCCCCCACACCCCCCCCCCCCCCCACCCCCCCCCCCCCCCTCCACGATTAGAGCACATGGCGGTAGGGTATTGACATGGATAGAAAATTGGTTGGCAGACAGGAAACAAAGAGTAGGAATTAACGGTTCCCTTTCAGAATGGCAGGTAGTGACTTGTGGGGTGCCGCAAAGCACGGTGCTGGGACCCCAGCTATTCACAATAGAAATTAATCATTTAGATGAAGGAATTAAAAGTAACATTAGTAAATTTGCTGATGACACAAAGCTGGGTGGCTGTGTGAACTATGAAGATGCTATGAGGATGCAGGGTGACTTGGATAGGTTGGGTGAGTGGGCAGATGCATGGCAGATGCAGTATAATGTGGATAAATATCAGGTTTTCCACTTTGGTGGCAAGAACAAGAAGGCAGATTATTATCTGATTGATGTCTAATTAGGAAAGGGGGGTCAATCAATCAATCAGATTTATTCATCACATACACAATAAAGTGCAGTGAAATGAATTGCAATGAAGTGCAACGAGACTTGGGTGTCCTTGTTCATCAGTCACTGAAAGTAAGCATGCAGGTACAGCAGGCAGTGAAGAAAGCTAATGGCATGTTGGCCTTCATAATGAGAGGAGTTGAGCATAGGAGCTAAGAGGTCCTTCTGCAGTTGTACAGGGCCCTGGTGAGACCACAACTGGAGTATTGTGTGCAGTTTTGGTCTCCTAATTTAAGGAAGGATATTCTTGCTTTTGAGGGAGTGCAGCATTGGTTCACGAGGTTAATTCCATGGATGGCGGGACTGTCATGATGAAAGAATGGAGCGACTGGGCTTGTATACACTGGAATTTAGAAGGATGAGAGGGGATCTTATAGAAATATATAAAATTTCTATAAGATTGGCTATAACAAAAGAAAACTGGGAAGAAAGTCTACAACGAATACATCGGTGTTCATTAAACGCCAGACATATATTGATACAATTTAAAGTATTATATAGGTTACATTATTCGAAAACTAAATTAAATAGTATTTTTCCGAATCTCTCCGCTATTTGTGATAAGTGCAAGAAAGCAGAGGCAAATTTAATACATAGTTTCGTTACATGTCCTAAATTGAATTATTACTGGACAGAAATTTTTAAAGTTATTTCTGAAGTC
Organism: Amblyraja radiata; assembly: GCF_010909765.2. Lineage (NCBI taxonomy): Eukaryota > Metazoa > Chordata > Chondrichthyes > Rajiformes > Rajidae > Amblyraja > Amblyraja radiata. The sequence goes on along the minus strand of NC_045964.1, from coordinate 34,130,491 downwards.
ATCAAAGTTAAATTGGACCCTAACCCAAAGCTAATAATATTTGGAATTCCGGATTTACATCTATCACTTACAGTAAATCAAAGAAATTTCTTTGATTACTGTTTGATAATTGGGAAAAAAATCATATTGAAATTTTGGAAGGGAACATTATCCCCCACAACCAAAATGTGGGCAGCAGAGATGATGGAGACGTTACATCTGGAAAGAATTAGATTTGTCCTATTGGACAAGTATAATTCTTTTGAACAGATATGGTCTCCATATATACAGTATTTAGAGAAGTAGCTGTTCTTGGCAACACAGCTCGGCGTGCACCCTGCGGGATTTGGTGAGAATAATTCATTTTTATATTGGAATTAACATATATGTCTTTATTGATACTATCACTTGTAGTAGTGTTATTAACAATACATATTGTGGTTTTTCATTTTTTTTTTTTTTTTTTCTTTTGTTTTTTCGTTTCTCTTTTCTTTCTTATATATAATCAAATTATTATTTAATCACTCTCTTAATGATTTATAACTGTTCTATTCTTTTTCTATCATTATTTCTAAAAAAAAATAGTAGATAAGTATTATTAGTGTTTTACTTAATGCAAATTGAATTAATTTGATATAAAGTTGTTTGAAGCACTGTAATTGATTACCTTTAATAAAAAAATATATTAAAAAAAGAAATATATAAAATTATTAAGGGATTGGACACGCTAGATGAAGGAAACATGTTCCCGATGTTGGGCAATTCTAGAACCAGGGGCCACAGTTTAAGAATAAGGGGTAGGCCATTTAGAACTGAGATGAGGAAAAACGTTTTCACCCAGAGAGTTGTGAATTTGTGGAATTCTCTGCCTCAGAAGGCAGTGGATGCATTCAAAAGAGAGTTAGATCGAGCTCTTAGGGCTAGCAGAATCAAGGGACATGGGGAGAAGGCAGGAACAGGGTACTGATGGTGGATGATCAGCCATGATCACATTGAATGGTGTTGCTGGCTCGTAGGGCCGAATGGCCTACTCCTGCTCCTATTTTCTATGTATCTATGTATCTATGAAATTATAGGGTAATCTTTTGGGTGTAATTTTACCAGAGCTATAACATCTTTCCCTGGGACGATCTTGATTCCCGTAGCGAGCGGCGGGCCCGGGTGGCGCCGTCAGCAATGGCAGCCTCGCCAACGGCTGTTATCTTTCCGTATTTTTTGTTATTTTCCGTGTGTTTTAAAAGTATGTGTTAATGTTCTCTGGTTTGTTTTATGTTGGGGGGGGGGGGGGGGGCATCGGGACAAACGTTTTTTCAATCCCTTACCTGGCCGGAGATGCAATTGTTTTCCGGATCGTATCTCCGGTCGCTCTGCAGCCTAACATCATGGAGTTGGCGACCTTGCTCGAGGGGCCGTAGACTTACCATTAGAGCCTGCGATCCCTTGCCTGGGATCGACGCTCTAACCGCGGCCTGTAGATTTCACCATCAAGGAGCACGCAGTCTCGGGTAGAGACCGATATTGGGAAGCTCCAGTCGGAGAAGGTTTCGACCAGCTCCCACCCGGGGTAGATCACCCGGCGCGGGAGAGCTGAGATTTCCCCCCCCCCCGATGCAGGAGCTTGATCGCCCCCGACACGGAGGGCCCACCGCCCGCTACGGGAGTCAAGATCGCCCCGCCAACGGAAGGCTCAAGGCCCCTGACCGCGGGAGAACAAAGAAGGGAAGAGATATAACTTTTTTTCGCCTTCCATCAGTTAGGAATGTGGAGGAGTCACTGTGGTGGATGTTTTTGTTAAAATGTATTTTGTGTGTTTTGGTCCTTTTTATTGTAGGTATGTTACAATACTTACCTTCAGCGGCGCTGCAATTCTGCCACTGGCCGTGTGTGTGATTTTGGCGCGTTTGAGGGGGGGGGGCGGGGTTAAAACGGGTTTTTTTCCCGACCTGGTCCTGAATTATATTTTGTTGGAGTGCAAGATTTTGCTAAAGAATCGTTCCTACGGCCGTTCTGTGTGTTTTTTAAAAAAAATCACCCGACAAGTTAATCGCTGGAATGATTTTAAAATCAGCTTCTGAAGCCGTCAATGCCGACAACGGGGACGGATTTTATGGAGGACCAGGTAAAAGAAAGTAGTTTATTTTTATGTATAAAAGTGTTTCTTAAGATGTATTTAATTCACATTTTAAGTTGCGAAACGGTGATTTTTCCCCCCGAAGAACCGGCAGTGTATTTGCTGCCGATATGGGGGACTAGATTCACCGCAACCTGAACGTTCCAAATGGCCCCGTTCCAGAAAATCCCACTCGCAAGCTGATTTAAATGGCCATTAATTTACAGCTATTAAACATTAAATTCCTTCCATTTGGCCTATAAACCCATGACAATGAGATTTAAAAATTATGTTATATTCTGAATTCTTGTGTGAATGTTATTTGGACACTTAGGCTATTTAAAAATGTTAATCTATTTTTAAGAAATGGATAGATGTTTAGATCTAGTAATTGAATTTTGTAATTAGCTACAATTAGGTAACTAACTAATTATATGCTTTAATTTCAAGTCATCTAAGTAAGATTGTTTCATATTTGTTTCAGAATGCTTCAATCTATAATAACTGAAAATTTATTTCAGTTCTCTTAAATTTTAAGAAAGTTATCGGTTTTTAAATGTTCTCGATCACAGCTTTTGTGTTAAGTCAATGAAAAAGCAATAGAGAACAAGATGCCAATTTCCGAGTATGAAAATGGCCATATCATTTTTAATACTGAAGATATGAAAATGAATTAGGTGTCAAATTAAACTTCTTTTTACGCTTTATCTGATGAGATAAATTAAAGACTTGATTTTTAAAATCTCAAAATTTTGTAACATTGCTATTTATTGGTATGACTGTACGCCAAATCAAATTCCTCGTATGTTTTAAAACATACTTGACTGATAAAGTAATTATGATTATGATTATGATGATTATAAACATGGAGGCAAAGTTCTGGTCATTTATTGTGCAGTTTAGATTACCATTGGATATGGATGGGGCGAGGGAGGGTTGGTGGTAAAATTCAAGTTATGGTGGATTAGTGGTAAATGTAAAGAAAATCAAAATCGAGGGTAATTGGTTGTCAATCGCTGCTGTCCGATTTGCGCATTCATGCTACTTGCAAGCATTAGTAATTTAGGAATAACAATATCTTCTAATTGCAGAAAAGTATTTTTGCACTCAGACTTTAATGTTGTACAAGCACAAATTCTGCAGTTCACTGATTTTTTTATTTACTCAACATGAGTTTTCAGATATTCAGTAGAGGTGATACATACCATTGTGGAGTAAAAATAGTCATTTTATTTTGTAGAATAAATCTTTATTTGAAGGTTGATATAAAATCTTATGTCGATTTAAAAAAAATGCATTCTGCATGAGCAAGGCTGCGTTTATTATTCCCAATGACAAAAAGGTCAGTGATAGTTTTCTTTTGCGACCATAGCATCGTAAGCAACTTTGGAGGGCAACGGGGTCAACCACATAGCGTGGGAGTGGAGTCGTTATAAATCAGCCCTCATCAGTAAAGTTTGGTTGAATGAGTTGGGTTTTCATGGCATGTGTAAGACATTTTAAAATTTATCAATATAAATCATCATTTTATTCTCCGGTCAGTCAAAGACAAAATGTTTTGGAAATTCTCTGTTAATTGCTGTATTTAATTCTCATACCTACATAATTGTTAAATATAATGAAATATAATAATACGTCAGCTTTAATTTTTGAAGTTGTAAAGCAATTAATATATCGGCTTCTGCAGTCACCTTTCTTTTCCCTGGTTGAATTTTCCGTGTTGCTATGGTGATGCTTAGCACATGTTTCACCAATAGCAGTGTGAGATAAGCTGTGGAATGGTGATGTAATGCCAGTGTTTGAATGACACTGTGCCCTCTGCCACTGGGAAAAACTTTTAATGACTGCCTTGCCTTTTCTTTCAGCAAACCGTCAACTACAAAGTAACCCAAACAGACTGGAATCTATATCCATATTGAAACACAATGGATTATTTCAAACTAGGGAATAGAACCGTCAATCAGAAAGAGCTACATTTAGACTACATTAAAGTTGGAAAAATACTATTTAAGTTTGTTTCCATCACCCAACCCTCAGGAGATATCTCAGTCGACGTCTCAACTTTAGTTTAGTTTAGTTCAGAGATACAGAGCAGAGACAGGCCCTTCAGCCCACCGAGTCCATGCTGATCGGTTATCACCCCGTACACTAGCACTATCCTACAGAAGCCAATTTATCTACAAAACTGCACATCTTTGGAGTGTGGGAGGAAACTGGAGCACCCGGATAAAACCCACATGGTCACAGGGTGAGCATGCAAACTCTGTATCAACAGCACCCATGGTCAGGATCGAACCCGTGTCTCTGGCGCTGAGCCACTGTGCCTATCTTTTCCCATGTAAGACTGTAAAAGGCTAACTATAAAAGTTTACTTAGCCTCAGTCTATGTTCTAAAATAAGTACTGCTATCTCAGGCTCCCTACATCACTATCTTGACCAGCCCTTGTTAACACAGCTGTTAGATTAACCTGCAGATGTTATTTAAACTTGCACATTACCCTATAAGCACCCTGGTGACTTTGTATTGTTGAATCGCACATCTGGAGAAAGTGCTCTTTAAATAACGTGTTATATGATTAAATCACTTATAAGTACCAACAGATACTTACAAGAGAGATTGTTATTCAAGAGTTATTTTAAAAATCATCTTGTCACAGAAATAAACCTTGAAAGATTCTTTGGTGATTTTATTTTTTTTGAATGCCTTTCCTCCTTGTCCCCTGGCTGCCCATTCTGAATCCCAACTACACCAGACCCAAGATCAGCCAGACTAGGAGATGGAATGTTCATGCCCTTTGGCCCAAAGATGAAAGCACGGTTTAGATTTCAAGTTTCTTGTCAGAAGCTGGTTTAGTTAACACAGACATGCTGTTGGCTATGTAACAATGAACAACTCAAATAGGATTTAGAATCAGTTTGGAGTCAACAAGAATTTGTTTATGTAAAGGTCGTCAAGTAAAGTTTAAATTAGAAGGTTGAGCCGTGTTGGTAATACAAGGAAGTCTTACAATTAAAGGTTAATGCTTAGTCCACAGAGGAAAAAAAATGTATTTGCATAAATTCTTTGCTTGGATTTTCTTAATAATTTTGAAAAGTTTTCAAAATATGCATCTTTAAAAGTCAGTTGAAATATTTTGATATGTACATACAAAAATATTCTGAATTGTTGTTGGAAGGCTCTCTCTCCATTAATGGTTACTGCAGCCCTTTGTGTTTGTCAGGCAGGTTTCCCACAATGTTCAGTTACACAGCCCCAGGCATAATATAATGACTTTCTTGTTTTTCATAACTTACCACCAATTGCAAAGATTTCAAGGGGGCATTGATCGTCCTGTCGCTTTGCTAAATGGAGACTACGCTAAGTGGGACAGAAGCCACGTGTGACGGTTACCATGGAGCTTCCGCCCAGCGAGGTTCGTGAGAAGAATAGCTATAGAAAGCTGCACAGTTTTCAGTAAATTGAAGTCTTGCTGCTGTTGCTGTGAGACCACAAGAATGTGCTTGGATAAAAGACACTAAATGAAGTCCCTGCCGGGTAGCAAATAGGCATTCCTCCACATATGGGATTTCAGGATACATTTTAGAAACGTTGATCTTAGCTACAATTTTTGAATAGAATAGCAGTGAAATTCAATGATAAATGAAGCTTATATCAATATAAAATCTTGCACTGCTATGATAAATGTAATTCTAAAATAAGTGGATCAGTTGTTAATGTCAATATATTTACTTTAAAACTTTATTTGTATATCAAACATTATTATAGATAATATGGATGAATGTTTAGATAATGTGTTCATGAAGCAACACATTATCTAAACGGGTATATTGTGGTTCTGTAAAAAATGTGTGCAACAGGCGCTCTTTTCATTTCTGTGTTTGCTATTCATAATATTCCTGGCATTTCATTCATTTAACGTTTTCCTTGATAAATATACACGTAAAAAAAAATTCAAATACTTTTCAAAACATTTTATGACTGGCTCCAAACTTCTGTTTTAAAAAAAATATTTTTGGTATGTGTGAAAGGGCTTTGGCCCTTCCTTATCTTTTGTGCATTTCACTTTCCTTCCATCCTGCTTCTCTCACTTTTTTTGTCAGCCTCACTCTTTCAGATTCTTGTTTGTGTCTCTCTTCGGTCACTTTTATCTCATTCTGTATTCTCTCCTATCCTGACACCTTCCCTTTTACCTTTTGCCCTTTCTTCCAGATTGCTTCTGAACAAATTTTATCTGATGGGTTTCTCTTTTATCCTTTTTCCTCCTCTCTTAGATATTAAACTATTAATTTTTTTCCTGGGCTTATTTTTTTCCTTTCATTCCCTATTCCTTTCCTTTTTTGTTTCCTCATTTGTCCCTCTCTTTCTCTCTTCACTCAATATTTGTCACATCCCTGTCCTCTCTCTGTCTCCCCCCCCCCCCCCATCTGTGTTTTTGCCTTGCCCTTCTCAACCCTTTTATCCACGTCTCCTTTCATTCTTTTCTTTCTACCTCCATCATCTCTTCTCGTTCTTTTGTTTTTCTGCCTTTTCTTTTCTTCACTCCACCCACCCCCTTCTTTTGCCCTCCTGATCCCAAAACAGAAAACCTTCATGGAACAGAGGACTAAGGATAATCCGGTTTATCGGACTGCTGTTCCCATTTATTTGAGGACTATTTCAGCTACCTTGAATATTTTGCCAAAAGAAGATCGATGGGATGTACAGGTTAATTCTGGGAATTATTAATTTTTTCCACAATTTCTATGAAGTGCCAGCCTATGATTAAAAAAAGGATGTTATCACTGTCATGTAAGAATGAAGGACAATATTGAAACAAATTTTGTGTTTAGTTTAGATATGCAGTGCAGGAAACAGGCCCTTCAGTCCAACTAAACCATGCTGACCATTGATCACCCGTTCACAAGAGTTCTATGTTATCAATCAATCAATCAGTTTTATTCCTCACATACACAATAAAGTGCAGTGAAATGAATTTGCCAGCAGCGGTACAATCAAAAAAGAACACACAATACACAATAAAATGAAACACAAACATCCACCACAGCATTCTTCACTGTGGTGGAAGGCACAAAGTACAGTCAATCCTCCTCCATTGTTCACCCGTGGTCGGGGCCATAAACCTCCGTAGTCGCCGCTACGGAGGGCCCGTTGTACAGGCCCTCTCGTCAGGATGGTTGAAACTCCGACGTTGGGACGGTCAAACACAGTCCACGGCTTGGAGGTCCTGAATTGGCGCTTTCCTACCGGGGGCCGCGGCTTCACGATGTTGTAGGCGGTGGTCGGAGCTCTTCTCTGGCTGTCCCCGGTGAGGGAACCCAGGCACTATCTCATCCATTCCGTACATATGAGGGGCAATTCACAGACGCCAATTAACCCACAAACCTTTGCGATGTGGGAGGAAACCTGAGAATCTGGAGAATCTGGAGGAAACCCACGCGGTCACAGGGCGAACATGAAAATTCCACGCAGACAGCACCCGAGGTCAGGATCGAAACCAGGTCTCTGAAACCATATATAGAGGAAATTATTTTTAAAACTCTGTGATAATATTGGTTTCTCTGCTCTGTACTATAACACAATTATTAGATATGTTTGCGTATGGCAATGCAATTCAGTTAATGATTTGAAATAATACTCAGTTTAAAGTACAAAAGGACACAAATTGCTGGAGCAACTCAGTGGGTCAAGCAGCAGCTCTGGAGAACATGGACAGGTGATGTTTTGGGTTGGGTTGGGACCCTTCTTCAGTATGAGGTAACTGTGCTGTGAAGTATTGGCAATGTTGTTTGTCTTCATTTTTTTTAGTTTAGAGATGCAGCACAGAAACAGGGCCTTCGGCCCACCAAGTCCGCACTGACCAGCGTTCCCCACACAATAACATAATCCTACACACAATAGGGACAATTTTGCACTTATAACAAGTCAATTTACATACAAACCTGTACATCTTGGAGTTTATTATTTTATTCAAGCTAGGGTGGCACAGTGGTGCAGCGGTAAAGTTGCTGGCTTACCACACCAGGGACCCAGGTTTGGTGTACTGTCTGTACGGAGTTTGCACATTCTCCCCGTGACCGCGTGGGTTTTCTCTGGATGCTCTGGTTTCCTCCCACATCCCAAAGACATACAGGTTTGTAGGTTAATTGGCTTCAGTAAAGATTGTAAATTGGCCCAAGTGTGTAGGGGGTGATCGCTGGTCAGTGCCGAAGGGCCTATTTCCACACTGTATGTCTAAAGTCTAAAGTAAGAAACTGGTAGGTGGAGACAAGCTGCCTTCTCCATCATCTCCAAAAGAACATTATAGGATACTGCCTTCTCCATCACCTTTGGCAAGGATTAACATACAGCACAGGAGGCCTGGGTAGAGTGATTGAGGTAAGACCTTTTCCACTAGTGGGAGAGTTTTGGACCAGAGCTATATCCTCAGAATAATAGGACGTACCTTTAGAAAGATGAGGAGGAATTTCTTGAGTCAGAGGGTGTTGAATCTGTGGAATTCATTGTCACAGACGGCTGTGGAAACCAAGTCAATTGATATTTTTAAGACGGAGATTGATAGATTCTTGATTAGTAAGGATGTCAGGAGTTATGGGGAGTAGGCAGGAGAATGGGGTTGAGAGGGAAAGATAGAATGGTGTATGATTGAATGGTGGAGTAGACTTGATGGCCTCATTCTGCTCCTATAACTTATGAGACCAACAAGGAGTAAGGAAAAAAAGAACTTCTGAAATAAAAGTGTGTCTGTTTTTCTCTAATTAATAACCTGCTTACAAAATGATAGTTTCAGCGCCAAGAACTTCTTTCAGGTTTGCTGGTGGGTCACTAAATACAGGGTAGGCAAAGATCACAAAGAGGCTTTGAAAGGCTGGTTGTGTGAGTGGGCGACACATGGCAAGCAGGAAATAATGTGGTTATCCACTTTGTAAGGAGCAGTGGGAAGGCAGAATATCTTTGAAAGCCTGAGAGACTCGGATGTTGATATTCAGTGATTTTAGGATAACTGTACACTATTTACTGAAAGCTAAAGAGTAAAACAGCCAGATGTTGGTTTAGTTTAATTTATTGTCACGTGTACCGAGGTACTGTAAAAGCTTTTGTTGTGCGAATCAGTCAGCGGAAAGACAATATATGATTACAGTCATGCCACCCCCAGTGTACAAATACATGATGAAGGGAATAACGTGAATAACATTTAGTGCAAGATAAAGTCCAGTAAAGTCTGATCAAAGATAGTCCGAGGATCTCCAATGAGGTAGATAGTAGTTCAGGATTGCTCTCTAGTTGTGGTAAGATGGTTCAGTTAGTGGTGTATTGGTTGATTTTACTTCAAGACATCTTGGTTTTAAAAGATAAAGATATAGTCTGATAGAGCTGGATAATCCTACATATGAAGTCTGCTTCCTGACCTGAGGAAGGGGGACTTTTGTGAAGGGTTGGGATTCCTGGGATTGTGGGAATTACCCTGACAAGCAATTGAGAAGAAAGACACTATAGTCGGTAAAAACCAGCAACTGCATTTTCTTCCTACACATTATAGGACTGCCAGCTTAGCGTTCCAGAGTACATGTGATAGTAGAGGGGTAGTTGCTTTACTGATTAAGATGAGGTCCTCAATAAATATTTCTCCTTTGTTTTTGGTGCGAAAGACAATGACTCGGGAACCTGGGAAAGTTGATGGAGATGTGTTGAGAGGGATGTATTACAGTCGGGGAGGTGCTGGACATCCTAAGACGTATGAAGTCAATAAATCATGGGCCAAACACAGGCAAGCAGGACTGGCTGTAAGGGGCATTTTGGTCAGCTTTGTGTGTTGAGATGAAGAGCCTGTTGTGACTCTATTTATAAATGTGATCTTTGGAATGCATTCTCAGTATATAATTCAAGAAATGATTAAAACTTATTTGGGAAAGATCCTTTTATTTGGTTCATAATTGGACAATTTTTACATATTTTTACATTTTTGAATGATGTAGAAGCTGTAATAATGAATTTCCTGCAAACAATAACCATTTTCAGGAATGTTAAATTTCATAATTTATTTTCTGACAATGCCATTATTTACCACAATAATGATTGTAGTCACTCTCATTTTATGAAAATGTTCATTTAAAATCCCAGAGGACTGTAGTTTTGCTCACTGACTTTGAGTTTGTGTGAGCCTTAATACTTAAATGCAAAGTGCACATGTGGACTTCAAATGCCCTCTGGAGGACAATTTAATTATTTTATAGATGTGTTCATTTAATATTGATATTGGAGAATTAATTTTGCTAATATGCGGAGAGATAATCAAAATGGAACAGTCGTGGTGTAGGTCTCACAGCAGATTTTACTTCGGAGTCACGTGAGTGACTACGTGAAGAACCCGTCCAGCACGCATGCGGGACATGAGCGTTCACGCAGTGCAACAGCGACGAGCGGGAGTACAGGCGCTCCCGCTACAGCTTAAAAAAGATAGGTAAGTTTATTCTGAGGTCGTTTTTTCCAAAAAGAAGTGTTTTGTTTTGTCTCACCAGGAATATGGAATATGGCAGATGGAGTTTAATGCTGATAAGTGTGAGGTGCTACATCTTGGCAGGACAAATCAAAATAGGACGTACATGGTAAATGGTAGGGAATTGAAGAATGTAGGTGAACAGAGGGATCTGGGAATAACTGTGCACAGTTCCATGAAAGTGGAATCTCATGTAGATAGGGTGGTAAAGAAAGCTTTTGGTGTGCTGGCCTTTATAAATCAGAGCATTGAGTATAGAAGTTGGGATGTAATGTTAAAATTGTACAAGGCATTGGTGAGGCCAATTCTGGAGTATGGTGTACAATTTTGGTCGCCTAATTATAGGAAGGATGTCAACAAAATAGAGAGAGTACAGAGGAGATTTACTAGAATGTTGCCTGGGTTTCAGCAACTAAGTTACAGAGAAAGGTTGAACAAGTTAGGGCTTTATTCTTTGGAGCGCAGAAGGTTAAGGGGGGACTTGATAGAGGTTTTTAAAATGATGAGAGGGATAGACAGAGTTGACGTGGAAAAGCTTTTCCCACTGAGAGTTGGGAAGATTCAAACAAGGGGACATGACTTGAGAATTAAGGGACTGAAGTTAGGGCTTTATTCTTTGGAGCGCAGAAGGTTAAGGGGGGACTTGATAGAGGTTTTTAAAATGATGAGAGGGATAGACAGAGTTGACGTGGAAAAGCTTTTCCCACTGAGAGTTGGGAAGATTCAAACAAGGGGACATGACTTGAGAATTAAGGGACTGAAGTTTAGGGGTAACATGAGGGGGAACTTCTTTACTCAGAGAGTGGTAGCTGTGTGGAATGAGCTTCCAGTGAAGGTGGTGGAGGCAGGTTCGTTTTTTATCATTTAAAAATAAATTGGATAGTTATATGGATGGGAAAGGAATGGAGGGTTATGGTCTGAGCGCAGGTATATGGGACTAGGGGAGATTATGTGTTCGGCACGGACTAGAGGGGTCGAGATGGCCTGTTTCCGTGCTGTAATTGTTATATGGTTATATGAGCAAAACAAGACAAGCCAAGAAGTCCGCAAACCCAGCGGTCCGCCATCCCCGACACCGTGCCGAGCCCAGTCCCGCTAGCGCAGCCTGAGCAGCGGGCTGGATGTAAAGCAGCACGGAAGACCAACCGGCCGGTGGTATCCGATTCTTCGGACGGGGACGTCTCACCACCCGCGTGGGGCAGAGACAGCCGCCTGAGCCGCATGGAGCGGCTCGTGGAGGAAATGCTCCAGCGAGACTTGCTTCGGGAGATGGAGCAGTCTTGTAAAGGGAGTTCAGGCACTCCCACCACAGTGCCTCACAACGCACTGGCCATCGCTTCCCCCTCATCCGAGGGCAGCTTTGGCGACCAGGGCTGGGCTGGTCAAGAAGAGGGGTCACTGGCCGAAGATGTCGGGAGTACGCTTGGGGTACAGGACCAGGAAGAGCTGCTGGGTGTGGTAGACCGCTACATGGCAGCTCCACGAGCAGGACGGCCATTAGAGCCAAAACTGGCGGCCAGCATTAACTACCTGTCCTTCAAGCCCCTACAAGAGCAGGTAGTTAATGAGGCCCTAGAGCTGTATTCAGCCCCAGAGAATTGCGCCTCGCTCAACGTGCCGGCCGTCAATAGCCAAATCTGGGGGCACGTTGGGCCAAACATCCGCAATCAAGAGCTCAAACTACAGCGGATCCTCAGGCTCCTGACGTCAGCCATCACTTCATATGCTCGTTCCGTGGATGGGGTGGAAATGACCACGAATTGGCAGGATATACTCGCACTGCTGTGCAATACCCAATTCGAAATTAACAACCTCCGTAAGGAGATTATAAGACCTGCCCTCAACCCGAAATTCACGGGTTTGTGCAAAACGCCAACCACAGAGCCAGAAATCCTGCTCTTCGGCAAGGACCTCTCCAAAAAAGTAAAGGACATGGAGGAGGAGTCCAAAACATTTGGCCTCATGTGGGCAGGCCCCGGGACGAGCAAACTCACAAAACCCAAGCGGCAGTACCCCACCGCGTCCACCAGTCGACGTCAACCCTATGGGACTGGTGAAAGCTCGGGGTCCGCACATCACCACCGGAAGCCTTTTTAGGCCAAGGCCCAGAGCGGACCCCATCCTATGGAAAATGCGCCACCCCCAACCAGCAGCAACACATCAGACAACACATCAGAAAACTCATCGTCCGACAAAGAAACAGAAGAAACACCCGTAACCATGGAGGTAGGTGGGTCTGGTTCCTACCAGCATGTAAAAAGTGGGGGTTCTATACTAACGGGGGAGATCACACCTGTTTGTGCAAGCATGGAGGTCTATCACGAATGACAAATATATACTCAACAGCATTCATGGATACAAAATAGAGTTTACTCTAGAAAACTTGCCACCAGTTCAGCATTCACCCCAAAGGGTCTTTTCCCTCTCAGTTAAAGAAAAACGAGAGGGACAAGCTGAACTGGTGAGGCTAATTACAAAGGGTATCATTGAAAAAAACAAACATGGACCCTTGGAATTTGTCTCTAATATATTCACTAAAACCAAAAAGGATGGTGGATGTCGCATCATCATTGACTTAACTTCACTAAATATGTTTGTTAAGTATATACATTTCAAAATGGAAACGTTTGTAACTGCCAAACAACTGATTTCCAAAGGATACTTCATGGCAAGCATCGACCTTAAAGATGCTTACTATTCAGTTCCCATTCATAAGGATCATTGCAGATACCTGAAATTTACCTGGATGGGGCAACAATGGCAGTTTAAAGCGTTGCCTAACGTTATAACATCAGCCCCAAGATTATTCACCAAGATACTAAAACCAGCCTTGGCAATATTAAGAAAACAAAAACATATTGTCATGGCATATCTTGATGATATCTTAATAGTAGGCAAAACCATGGAATTGGCTATATCAGCTGTGTCAGCCACCAAACAATTGTTTGAAACCTTGGGATTTGTCTTACATCCAGATAAATCTAAGTTGACGCCATCCACAACCATGGACTATCCGGGCTTCACAATTAACTCAGTCCACATGTCTGTAACTTTGCCAAAAGACAAAACAGCAGAATTGGCACAAACATGTAACAATTTAATGGTCAACGATCGACCAACCATTCGACAAGTGGCAAGAGTAATTGGAAAGATGGTAGCAGCATTCCCAGCTACACAATTTGGACCTCTGCACTATCAAAACTTACAAAGAGCGAAAGTGCAGGCACTAAAACGACATGCAGGTCACTTTGACCGAGTCATGAAATTACCCACTGAAGCAATATCAGAGTTACAGTGGTGGGTAGAGAACATTTGGCATAGTTCCAGCCCTATCATCATCGTTAACCCTACGTTAATTATTCAAACAGATGCCAGTGCTCAAAGCTGGGGAGCAACTAATTCCATATCCAGCACAGGTGGTAGATGGACTAACCTAGAGTCATCGTTACTACTTACACTGGGCATAAATTATCTAGAAATGTTGGGTGCATTTTATGGATTAAAAGCATATTCAACAAATATGCATCACTTGCATGTTCGGTTACAAATAGACAATACCACGGTGGTGGCCTATATTAACCATATGGGCGGCATAAAATCGATATCATGTGACAAATTGGTCAACACAATCTGGCAATGGTGTGTCGACAGACATATTTGGCTATCAGCAACTTACCTGCCAGGTAAGCTAAATACAGTGGTAGACACCAGGTCACGCAAATTCAATGATAACACCGAATGGATGTTAAATCCCAAAGTATTTGCTAAAATTACCAAGCAATATGGCACGCCAGATATCGATCTATTTGCATCCAGACTAAATCACCAGGTTCCTTGTATGTCGCTTGGGAACCAGACCCTGAGGCAGCAGCGGTAGAGCGTTAGCGCTGGACTGGGGAAATTTCTTCTTTTATGCATTTCCTCCCTTCTGTCTCATCAGTCGGGTACTACGCAAAATACAAATGGACTCTGCTTCAGGTATTTTGATAGTACACGACTGGCCTCCACAGCCATGGTTCCCAGTGCTCCTCGACATGATCGTCGAGACCCCAATGACTTTTCCCAGTAGCCCAGAATTGCTAACTCACCCAGTATCTGGCATAAGCCACCCAAGCCACGATATAATTAAACTCCTGGGTTGCAGATTTTGAAAAGGCCTCTGCTGGGCCTGGGATTGTCAGAAAACACCATCAACACCATGACAGCATCCCACCGTGTATCCACAAGGAAACAATACCTGTCAAGTATCAAGAAGTGGGAAAAATACTGTTCGGGAACAGGAACCACTTACTCAACTACTACTGTAACCAATGTACTGGAGTTCCTGGCAGGCCTTCACCATAATGAAGGACTCAGCTACAGCGCCATTAATACAGCCAGAAGTGCTCTGTCTGCCTATTTAATTCAGGCACCAGGACAACAGGCCATGGGATGCCACCTGCTGGTGATCAAGCTCATGAGGGGGATATTTAACTCCAATCCCCCCAGACCAACGTACACCCATATCTGGGATGTCAGTGTGGTCCTGACATACCTTAGGGGATGGTCACCAGCTAGGTCCCTCACCCTGGAACAATTAACTCTGAAGATAGTCATGCTGATGGCACTTGTGTCAGCACAAAGAGTCCAGTCACTTCACCTATTACGACTGGACAACATGATCGTAACTCCAGACCATGTCTCATTTACTATCCAGGGGCTGGTCAAATAGAGCAGGCCAGGAACATCAAATCCAGTCATGGAATTCCGGGCCTACCCATCAGAACCACGGTTATGTGCCATGACCCACCTACTGAACTATATTGACACAACTAAAATCCCTTGAGGGAGAGAAAAAGCCTTATGGGTCAGCCACAAGAAATCTTATGGTCGGGTAACGAGCCAAACCATTTCAAGATGGCTCAAGCAGGTGCTGAAAGCCGCTGGTATAAATACTAACATGTATAAATCTCACTCCACCAGGGCAGCATCCACGTCGGCAGCTAAGAGAATGGACGTACCAATAGACACATCCTGGCTACAGCGGGGTGGTCTGGGGAAAGAACGTTTCAAACTTTTTATAATAAGCCGTTGGCAGAACCTGCATCATTTGCAGAGAAAATATTAGAATCTGCAAATATATAATTTAGCCCGTGGGAGCAATTTGTTTTTTGTTATTGTTAATAAACACCATTATTGTTTTTACAAACAGATTCATGGTTGATTACGATAACATACTTCCTCCCTCAAATGACTTCGGCAGTGAGTGAAGTGTGAACTGTTGCACGGTTTGAAATCACAGAGCTTTAAAATCTTCACGTAGTCACTCACGTGACTCCGAAGTAAAATAGTAAGATTAAACGAGAACTTACCAGTTTGAAGTTTGATCTGTATTTTATGAGGAGTTACGATGAGGGATTACGTGCCCTCCGCTCCCACCCTCAATAATAGAGATCAAACTGGTATCTAAGCTCTCCTTTTCTTTACTATATTTATTTCAATTATTGTGTCTTTCTGTGATTCCACACCGCTGCTTTGAAGTATGTCGTGCATGCGTGCTGGACGGGTTCTTCACGTAATCCCTCATCGTAACTCCTCATAAAATACAGATCAAACTTCAAACTGGTAAGTTCTCGTTTAATCTTACTATTATACATTATTTGTCTTTGATGCCATAAAACGCCTGTTGTACTTGTAGACAGACCATCAAACAGCAGAAGGGAGGTTGGGGATAGCATCAAGCAGGAAATTAGGGATGCGTGTAACAACGGTACAGCGGTTATCATGGGTGACTTTAATCTACATATTGATTGGGCCAACCAAATTGGTAACAGTAGGAGAATTTCCTGGAATGTATACGGGATGGGTTTTTAAACCAATATGTAGAGGAACCGACTAGAGGGCAGGTCATCCTAGACTGGGTATTGTGTAATGAGGAAGGATTAGATGGCAATCTTGTTGTGCAAGGCCACTTGGGCAACAATGACCATAATATGGTGGAATTCTGCATTAGGATGGAGAGTGACACGGTTAATTCCGAGACTAGGGTCCTGAACTTGAATAAAGAAGACTTTGAAGGTATGAGATGGGAATTGGCGAGGATAGACTGGCAAAGTATACTTAAAGGGTTGACAGTGGAGATGCAAATGGAAAAGATTAAAAGACCGCATGGATGAACTCCAGAAATTGTTCATCCCTGTCTGGCGGAAAAGTAAAACTGGGAAGGAGGCTCAACCGTGGCTGACGAGGGAAGTCAAGGTTAGTGTAAATCCAAGGAAGAGGCATATAAATTGGCCAGAAGAAGCAGCAAACCAGAGGACTGGGAGAAATTTAAAACTCAACAGAGGAGGACAAAGGGGATAATTACAGGGGATAAGTAAGTGGGGATCAAAAGAGCATGAAAGAAAGCTTGCAGGGAATATAAAAACTGACTAAAAGTTTCTTTAGGTATGTAGAAAGGAAAAGATTAGTGATGACGAATGTAGTTTTTTTACAGTCAGAGACAAGTGAATTTATAATAAGAAACAAGGAAATGGCGGAACAGTTAAACAAGTACTTTGGTTCTGTCTTCACTAAGGAAGACACAAACAATCTCCTGGACATACTAGGGGACTGAGGATCTAGTGGGAGGGAGGAACTGAAGGGAATCCACATTAGTCAGAAAATGGTGTTAGGTAAACTGTTGGGACTGAAGGCAGATAAATCCCCAGGGCCTGATGGTCTGTATCCCAGTACTCAAGGAAGTGGGGCTAGAAATCGTGGATGCTTTGGTGATCATTTTCTCTCGACTCTGGATTAGTTCCTGGGGACTGGAGGATAGCCAATGGAACTCCACTATTTAAGAAAGGAGGGAGAGAGAAAACGGGAAATTATAGATGTTAGCCTTACATCGGTAGTGGGGAAGATGCTTGAGTCGATTCTTAAAGATGTTATAACAGCGCATTTGGAAAGCAGTAATGGGATCAGTCAAAGTCAGCATGGATTTATGAAGGGGAAATCATGCATGACTAATCTTTTGGAATTTTTTGAGGATGTAACAAGTAGCATGGATAAGGGAGAGCCAGTGGATGAGGTGTAACTGGACTTTCAAAAATCCTTTGACAAGGTCGCACGCAAGAGGTTAGTGTGCAAAATGAGAGCACATGGTATTGGGGGTTGGGTATTGACATGGATAGAGAACTGGTTGGCAGTCAGGAAGCAAAGATTTGGGATTAACGGGTCCTTTTCAGAATGGCAGCAAGTGACCAGTGAGGTGCCACAAGGCTCGGTGCTGGGACCCCAGTTGTTTACAATATATATTAACAATTTAAACAAGGGAATTAAATGTAACATCTCTGTTTGCGGATGGCACAAAGCTGGGTGAGTTGCGAGGAGGATGCCATGAGGCTGCAGGGTGACTTGGATAGGTTGAGTGAGTGGGCAGAAGCATGGCAGATGCAGTATAATGTGGATAAATGTGAGGTTTTCCAATTTGGTGGCAAGAACAGGAAGGCAGATTATTATCTGAATGGTGTCAGATTAAGAGAAGGGGAGGTACAATGAGACCTGGGTATGCGTGTACATCAGTCACTGAAAGTAAGCATGCAGTTACAGCAGGCAGTGAAGAAAGCTAATGGCATGTTGGCCTTCATTGCGAGAGGATTTGAGTTTAGGAGCAAGGAGGTCCTTCTGCAGTTGTACAGAGCCCTGGTGAGACTGCACCTGAAGTATTGTGTGCAATTTTGGTCTTCTAATTTGAGGAAGGACATTATTGCTATTGAGGGAGTGCAGCGTAAATTCACCAGGTTAATTCCCGGAATGGCGAGAATGTAAAAGGATGAGAGGGAATCTTATAGAAACATATAAAATTCTTACAGGATTAGACAGGGTGGATGCAGGAAAAATGTTCCCATTGTTGCGGGAGTCCATAACCAGGGGTCACAGTTTAAGAATAATGGGTAAGACATTTAGGTCTGAGATAAGGAAAAACCTTTTCACCCAGAGAGTTGTGAATCTGTGGAATTCTCTGCCACAGAAGGCAGTGAAGGCTAATTCACTGGATGTTTTCAAGAGAGAGTTAGGAATCAAGGGATATGGGGAAAAATCCGGAACGGGGTACTGATTTTGGATGATCAGCCATGATCATATTGAATGGCGGTACTGGCTCGAAGGACCGAATGGCCTACTCCTGCACCTATTTTCTATGTATATTAGTCAGTAGGTAAGATTGAAAAATACTGTAATGATCTGGCATAATGTGCAAATCCAATCTTAGGGACATGTCTCAACACTCACGTTTTGCTGAAAGGAGCAGCTTTCCGATGGTCCAAACTGCAATGCAGCAAATCACCAAGTACAACAACACTTCCTTCCTGTGACCTCCATCACTCGGAAGGAAAGGAGCAGCATCATTGTGGGATCACTGGAAGTTTCTGCGTATTATCAATTCTGCTTCCTTCACGTTTGATTTGTGCTTCGATATGCACTTTTACTGATTGCTGGATCAAAATCGTTCTTCATTGTAGGAGCCATGACCTCACGTTATGCATCGCCTACAACCTGAGAACAGATAAAAATACCCACAAGAGGTAAAAGTTCATTTCTTACCTGTTTTAGCTACAGTTTTAGATACAATGCGGAAACAAGCCCTTCAGACCACCGAGTACACACTGCCCATCGATCACCCGTACACAAGTTCTATCCTACACTCTATGAGCAATTTTTACAGAAGCCTATTAACTTACAAACCTGTACGTCTTTGGAGTATGGTAGGAAACTGGAGTACTCGAAGAAGACCCATACAGTCACAGGGAGAACGTGCAAACTCCGTACAGAAAGCACCCGTGGTCAGGATCGAACCTAGGACTCTGATGCTGTAAGGCAACAACTGTGCCACCCTAGCACGAATAGCATGAATTAAATAATAAACTAATCTTAAGACAAACAACAGATATGATTCTTTGCCAATATTTCACAGCACAGCACAGCTACCTCATACCGAATCCAATTAACTTACAAACCTGTACATCTTTGGAATGTGGGAGGATACCAGAGCACCTGGAGAAAACGCAGTCACAGAGAGAACGTACAAACTCCGCATGCCTTACTTTATTTAGGAAAAGTTTAAACATCATGGGCCGCGGAACCGGGGGGGGGGGGGGGGGGGGCTGGGGGGTCTGCAGGCCCCCACCCCACTTGTTTGGCTAGACATGGTTCAATGTCTCCGGCTTAGGACGAGGCGCTGCTGTGCTCTGAGCAACCTGGTTATGGTGTTGGAGTGCCGGGGCGGAGGGAGGGATGGAAGCAGTAGCAGCGGCGGGGGCAGATGCGGACGGGGATCCGGGGCTGGCAAGTGTTTGCCGGGCTGGCGAGTCCCTCGCTGCATCTCCGGCCATGGAGCAGCCTCAGTGCAAGAGTCCCGGGCCGTCAGAGGCATCGGAAGCGTTGCGCCTTTGCCGTGAGAGTCTCTGTGCCAAATTCGCCCTGCTGACCGGCATGGACCAGGCTGCGGCTCGTTGCATCCTGGAAGACAACCAGTGGCTGCTGGAAGTAGGTACCAAGCACTGGGTGGAAGTTAGTGGCCTTCAAATGGGGGTGGTTGGAGAAAGCATCCTGCTTGCCTGCTAGATTTTCACTTACTGTAAATGCAGGAAAAATATTTGCGATGTTGGGGGAGTCCAGAACCAGGTGTCACAGTTTAAGAATATGGGTAGGCCATTTAGAACTGAGATGAGGACAAACGTTCTTTACCCAGAGAGTTATGAATCTGTAGAATTCTCTGCCACAGAAGGTAGTGGAGGCCAATTTACTGGATGTTTTCAACAGAGAGTTACATTTAGCTCTTGGGGCTAGCGAAATCAAGGGATATGGGGAAAAAACAGGGAAGGGGTACTGATTTCAGATGAACAGCAATGATCATATTGAATGGCAGTGCTGGTTCGAATGACCGAATGGCCTATTCCTGTACCTATTTTCTATGTTTCTATGCTTGAGTATATGGCAATAAAACTCGGCCACTTGATTTTGAAGCATTCATGCATGGTGGAGGTATAATGTTGTCATAGTGATACAGTGTGAAAACAGGCCCTTCGGCCCAACTTGCCCACATCCGCCAACATGTCCCAGCTACACTACCTGCTTTTGGTCCATATCCCTCCAAACCTGTCCTATCCACGTATCCGTCTAACTGTTTCTTAAATGTTGGGATATTCCCTGCCACAACTACCTTCTCTGGCAGCTTGTTCCATGCACCCACCACCCTTTGTGTGGAAAAAGGTACCCCTCAGATTCCTATGAAATCTTTTCCCCTTCACCTTAAATCTGTCCTCTGGTCCTCGATTCACCTACTCTGGGCAAGAGTGTATTGAAATGTATATTTCTAATGCATTTTAGATTTCTAGAAAGTCTTACTTTAAAAAAAGTTTCCACAAACATATACCCCCTTTATTAATGTCATGGTTTGATGATTCTAAATTCAAATCAAAATGAAATATGTCAAAAGGAGAATGAATACTTTCAAAATACTCAGATTTTTTTTCCCTGAGCTAAACATAATTTGTATGACTTTGCAAAATCAGGAAATGTTATGATTATTTCCAACTACAAACAAAAAAAATAGCACTTGAAATTATAAGACATATAAAAGTTTTTTTGTCAAATTTTCTGTACCGTGGAAGGCACTGGTGTTGATCTGGGGCGGGGGATGGGGGATATATCCCCCCACTTTTTGAGGTGGAGGATGGCCTGTATTATTATCCCCCAGTCATGCAATACCAAAAATAATAATCACCTGCTCCTATCTCTCATGTAGGCCCTACATTATTTATAAACTAGTATGGTTGGGGGGAGGGACTCAAATTTGGAAAGCTAGCAGTCAGTGTGTGAGGCAGGAGGCAGAGAATGGTAGCACTCTGACCCAAAATGTAGGGGAGAGAGAAGAAAAAGACAATAAACAGAGAATAAGAGAGGGTGGGTTTCTTAAATGTGTATATTTTAATGCTAGGAACATTGTAAGAAAGGTGGATGAACTTAGAGCCTGGATTGACACCTGGAAGTATGATGTTGTGGCGATCAGTGAAACATGGTTGCAGGAGGGCTGTGATTGGAAACTAAATATTCCAGGATTTCATTGCTTCAGGTGTGATAGAATTGGAGGGGCAAGAGGTGGAGGTATTGCATTGCTTATCAGGGAAGATATTACAGCAGTGCTTTGGCAGGATAGATTAGAGGGCTCGTCTAGGGAGGCTATTTGGGTGGAACTGAGAAATGGGAAAGAGGTAGCAACACTTATAGGGGTGTATTATAGACCGCCAAATGGGGAGCGAGAATTGGAAGAGCAAATATGTAAGGAGATTGCAGATATTAGTAGTAAGCACAAGGTAGTGATTGTGGGAGATTTCAATTTTCCACACATAGACTGGAAAACACATTCTGTAAATGGGCTGGATGGGTTGGAGTTTGTAAAATGTGTGCAGGATAGTTTTTTGCAGCAATACATAGAAGTACCTACTAGAGAAGGGGCGGTGCTGGACCTCCTGTTAGGAAATGAGACGGGTCAGGTGGCAGAGGTATGCGTTGGGGAACAGTTCGGGACCAGTGATCACAATACCATTAGTTTCAATATAATTATGGAGAGGGTCAGAACTGGACCTAGGGTTGAGATTTTTGATTGGAGAAAGGCTAACTTTGATGAGATGCGAAAGGATTTAAAAGGAGTAAATTGGGACAGTTTGTTTTATGGGAAAGATGTGGAAGAGAAATGGAGTACATTTAAAGGTGAAATTTTAAGAGTACAGAATCTTTATGTCCCTGTTCGGTTGAAAGGAAATAGTAAAAATTGGAAAGAGCCATGGTTTTCAAGGGAAATTGGACACGGTTCGGAAAAAGAAAGAGATCTACAATAATTATAGGCAGCATGGAGTAAATGAGGTGCCTGAGGAGTATAAAGAATGTAAAAAGAATCTTAAGAAAGAAATTAGAAAAGCTAAAGGAAGATATGAGGTTGCTTTGGCAAGTAAGGTGAAAGTAAATCCAAAGGGTTTCTACAGCTATATTAATAGCAAAAGGATAACGAGGGATAAAATTGGTCCATTAGAGAGTCAGAGTGGACAGCTATCTGCAGAGCCAAAAGAGATGGGGGAGATATTGAACAATTTATTTTCTTCGGTATTCACCAAGGAGAAGGATATTGAATTATGTGAGAAACTATGAGATTCAAAGAAGAGGAAGTACTGACATTTTTGAGAAATATAAAAGTGGATAAGTCTCCAGGTCCGGACAGGATATTCCCTATGACATTGAGGGAAGTTAGTGTAGAAATAGCAGGGGCTATGACAGAAATATTTCAAATGTCATTAGAAACGGGAATAGTACCGGAGGATTGGCGTACTGCGCATGTTGTTCCATTGTTTAAAAAGGGGTCTAAGAGTAAACTTAGCAATTATAGACCTGTTAGTTTGACGTCAGTGGTGGGCAAATTAATGGAAAGGATACTTAGAGATAATATATATAAGCATCTGGATAAACAGGGTCTGATTAGGAACAGTCAACATGGATTTGTGCCTGGAAGGTCATGTTTGACTAATCTTCTTGAATTTTTTGAAGAGGTTACTCGGGAAATTGATGAGGGTAAAGCAGTGGATGTTGTATATATGGACTTCAGTAAGGCCTTTGACAAGGTTCCTCATGGAAGGTTGGTTAAGAAGGTTCAATGGTTGGGTATTAATGGTGGAGTAGCAAGATGGATTCAACAGTGGCTGAATAGGAGATGCCAGAGAGTAATGGTG
The DNA here is from genome assembly GCF_010909765.2 of Amblyraja radiata. NCBI lineage: Eukaryota > Metazoa > Chordata > Chondrichthyes > Rajiformes > Rajidae > Amblyraja > Amblyraja radiata. The sequence goes on along the minus strand of NC_045964.1, from coordinate 34,107,164 downwards.
GATGGTTGTTTGTCAGGTTGGAGGCCAGTGACTAGTGGGGTGCCACAGGGATCTGTGTTGGGTCCACTGTTGTTTGTCATGTACATCAATGATCTGGATGATGGTGTGGTAAATTGGATTAGTAAGTATGCAGATGATACTAAGATAGGTGGGGTTGTGGATAATGAAGTAGATTTTCAAAGTCTACAGAGAGATTTATGCCAGTTGGAAGAGTGGGCTGAAAGATGGCAGATGGAGTTTAATGCTGATAAGTGTGAGGTGCTACATCTTGGCAGGACAAATCAAAATAGGACGTACATGGTAAATGGTAGGGAATTGAAGAATGCAGGTGAACAGAGGGATCTGGGAATAACTGTGCACAGTTCCCTGAAAGTAGAATCTCATGTAGATAGGGTGGTAAAGAAAGCTTTTGGTGTGCTGGCCTTTATAAATCAGAGCATTGAGTATAGAAGTTGGGATGTAATGTTAAAATTGTACAAGGCATTGGTGAGGCCAATTCTGGAGTATGGTGTACAATTTTGGTCGCCTAATTATAGGAAGGATGTCAACAAAATAGAGAGAGTACAGAGGAGATTTACTAGAATGTTGCCTGGGTTTCAGCAACTAAGTTACAGAGAAAGGTTGAACAAGTTAGGGCTTTATTCTTTGGAGCGCAGAAGGTTAAGGGGGGACTTGATAGAGGTCTTTAAAATGATGAGAGGGATAGACAGAGTTGACGTGGATAAGCTTTTCCCACTGAGAGTAGGGAAGATTCAAACAAGGGGACATGACTTGAGAATTAAGGGACTGAAGTTTAGGGGTAACATGAGGGGGAACTTCTTTACTCAGAGAGTGGTGGCTGTGTGGAATGAGCTTCCAGTGAAGGTGGTGGAGGCAGGTTCGTTTTTATAATTTAAAAATAAATTGGATAGTTATATGGACGGGAAAGGAATGGAGGGTTATGGTCTGAGCACAGGTATATGGGACTAGGGGAGAATACGTGTTTGGCACGGACTAGAAGGGTCGAGATGGCCTGTTTCCGTGTTGTAAATTGTTATATGGTTTGTTATATGGTTACATTATCTTAAAAATACTTCAAACAAAAAGCATTGAAATCATACTTCTACAATGCACAAAAATATGATTTTAATACGTCAAATTTCACAAAGTCCCTACCGTGGGAGGGGGGGACACACCCCTCCCACACCCTACTCAGTCGCTCCACTCCCTCACCGGGTACCCCCAAGGCCAGTGATCAGTGATCGCTCAGCCCCCCCACTTTCAAAAATGCTCCACGGCCCCTGCACTTGTACAGCATATTCATATGTGCATATTCAGACTGATTGTGGTGGGGGGGAGGAGGGAGAAGAGAAAGCTGGAAGGTCATAGGTTGATACAGGTGGAGCTGGGAGATTGATAGGTAGATGGTAGGCCAAAGGCCGGGGATGAAAAGACAGTAGTTGTGAAGCAAGGAATGTAGATGGAAAGGGAGAGGAGAAATGTACAAATCCAGACGGAGCACAGGGGGGGGGGGGGGGGGGGGAGGTAAAAGAACAGGACTGGGAGGGAAAAAGAGGGGGGGGGAGGGGTTATAGTTACCTAAAATTGGAGAATTCAATGTTCATACCGCTGGGTTGTAAGCTACCCAAGCGGGATATGAGGTGCTGTTCCTTCAGTTTGCGTGTGGCCTCAATCTAGCAATGCAGGAGGCCCAGGACAGAAAGGGCAGTATAGGAATGGGAAGAGGAGTTAAAATGTTAGCAACTGGGAGAACCAGGTTAAGATCTATTTAGGATTCTGTCTATTTAGGATTCAGGCAGTGTCCTGTAAGTGGGTGCCCTCCAGTGGCTGTCCTTTTAAATGCACCTTGTGAATTCCATCACTCAGTCATAAAACAGCACTGAAAGGCACACTTTGGCTCACAATATTTTGCCCTTCTACATTCATCCCTCCCATTTTCCCTAATCAAGACCATATCCTTCCATGTAAAAATAAGGAACTGCAGATGCTGGTTTCACTCTGAAGAAGTTTTTACATGAGCATTTGAAAGACTATTGCACAGAAAGCTCGAAGCAAATTGCTGGACAGTGGGACTTGTACAGATAGGGACTCGATGACTGTCCAAGTGGGCTGATGAAGGATCTTGACCCGAAATGTCACCTATCCATGTTCTTCAGGGATGCTGCCTGATCCACTCACTCTTTTTTTCATCTCCTTGCATGTCTTGCCTGTTTAAGTGTCTCTCTAAATACTTCTTAAACGCAGTGATTGTGTGTGATTCCACCATCTTTTCTGGTAGTGCATCAAGCAGTATTTGTAGAGAGAGATCGAGTTAATGATTCAGGTCCAAGATCCTTTGTTAGAGCAGTTTTGATGAAGGTTCTTGGACTTGAAGCATGAACTCCGTTTGTCCCTCCACGGGTGCTGTCTGACCCATTGAGTGATTCTAGCATTTTCTGTTGTTGTTTAGGAAACCGGAGAGGCACGGTGGTGTAGCAGTAGAACTGCTGCCTTCCAGCGCCAGAGATCTGGGTTCGATCCTGACTATGGGTGCTGTCTGACTGGGTGCTCACGGAGTTTGTACGTTCACCCCGTGACCTGCGTGCGTTTTCTCCGCGAACTTTGGTTTCCTCCCACACTCCAAAAATGTACAGGTTTGTAGGTTAATTGGCTTGGTGTAAATGTAAGATTGTCGCTGGTATGTGTTGGGTTGTGTTAATGTGTGGGGATGACTCGGTGGGCCGAAGGGCCCGTTTCCGCAATGTATCACTAAACTAAATTTCCTCCATTTGTCACTTTTATGACTTTTCACAATACTTTGATATGAAGATAAGTCGTGTCCCAGAGCTTTTGAGTACAAAAACCAAAACTAAACTCTGGAAATATAGATAATTCCATTGTAAATTATCTAATTAGTGTCATAGCAGAGATAGTAAATCTGCAAGTTCTGGAGGCTATGACATCCTCTATGTCCCTGTAATTTGATTCTGGATTTCGAAGTATTTAAGTCTGGTTAGTGTTTATTTCTAATTTACAGATTTGTCATCTTTGAACTTTTGCACTGTTGTCATATAGTTGATAACACGATTAAAGCACCATATTTCATATGTAGCCCCAAAAAATGACCTGCACAAAAATCACTGACTTATTCTTGATATAACGGGTTTTAGTTTTGCTGTTATCATACAACTGAACCACGCTATCAACAACTAGAGAGTGGCCCTGAGCTACCATCTACCTCATTGGAGATCCTTGGACTATCTTTAATTGGACTTTACGGGACTTTATCTTGCACTAAATATTAAACACTTTATCCTGTATCTGTACACTGTGGACAGCTTGATTGGACTACTGTATTGTCTTTCCACATTACTGGATAGCACGCATCGGAAAGCTTTTCACTGTACCTCAGTACATGTGACAATAATAATCAACTAACTAGCTAACAAAGTAATTCATTCTTAAGTCTAGTTGGTATAAAGTTCAGTAACTAATCATTTCAGTTTTTAAGTACTTGTATACAATGTCAGCAGTGTTGTCAAGGTTAGTAATTTATGATAGCTATCTGTCACTTAAGACCCATGCTGTCGGTTTGGCAATGCTGTAGCAATTTTACATTGGCGGCGTTGCAGATTCAAGTTAAAACACATAGCACTTGGACGTGATGATGTTCCCATCTTCCCAGTTGAATTGTCCTTTGCAGGATTAGGTTGTGTTGCTGTAAGGCTCCCCTTGCGTACAATACAACCATAATATACTGCTAGCGAGAGAGAGTGATGATTTCTCTGTATACAGAGATTTAACAAAGCACAAGATTTGAACTTCCGGCTCTCATATCATTATATTAAATAATGACCAGCACCTCAGTATATCATTGACTACCACAAGCTCCTTGTTAGCCCCTGGATAATAACATTTTAAATGATCTGATAAATATTGCAGCAGCTGCATTTATATTAAGAGTTCATCAATAAATTGCAATATAATTTTACGCATTTCAACAGGTACTACCTATTAACAAATAAAAACCCATGTTTTGGACAAAATAATTGAATTCAATAAATATCTACATGATTAGTATTTTGAATACATGCCCTATCAACTTTAACAATGTAAAATAAATGTAACTTGTAGATCTGTTAATATTAGAACTATATACAAAATTAACATGCATTTCCAGTCACTGCATTACCGGTTTAATTTTAATAAATTGTAAGTTACAATATAAAATGTGGTTTCCAAAATGTTTTCCATACATATGGAAATATTTAACATCTAAATGGATTTAGCATGAGTAATATTATCAGAATACATGTGCAAATTAAAATAATATCTAAAAATAATATCCTTCCATAAGGCAAGGTGCTGGAACAAATCAGTGAGTCAGGCAATATCTCAACATCGGGCAGCATTTTATGATTCATTCCCTCCGTAGAGGCTGCCTGACAAGCTGAGTTCTGCCAGCACTTTGTAAAAGGATTAGTCCAAGTCAACATGGATTTATGAAAGGGAAATCATGCTTGACTAATCTTCTGGAATTTTTTGAGGATGTGACAAGTAAAATGGATGATGGGGTGCCAGTGGATGTAGTGTATCTAGACTTTCAGAAAGCCTTTGATAAGGTCCCGCACGGGAGAGTGGTGACTAAAATTAGAGCACATGGTATTGCGGGTAGGGTGTTGACATGGATAGAAAATTGGTTGGCAGACCGGAAGCAAAGAGTAGGAGTGAACGGGTCCTTTTCAGAATGGCAGGCAGTGGCGAGTGGAGTGCCGCAAGGCTCGGTGTTGGGACCACAACTGTTTACCATATATATTAATGATTTGGATGAGGGAATTAGGAGCAACACTAGCAAGTTTGCAGATGACACAAAGCTGGGTGGCATTGTGAGCTGTGAAGAGGATGTTAGGAGGTTGCAGGGTGACCTGGACAGGTTGAGTGAGTGGGCAGATGCGTGGCAGATGCAGTATAATATAGATAAATGTGAGGTTATCCACTTTGGCGGCAAAAACAAGGGGGCAGATTATTATCTCAATGGGGTTAGGGTAGGTGAGGGGGAGGTGCAGCGCGAACTGGGCGCCCTTGTACACCGGTCACTGAAAGTTGGTGTGCAGGTACAGCAGGCAGTGAAGAAAGCTAATGGAATGTTGGCCTTCATAACAAGAGGATTTCAGTATAGGAGTAAAGAGGTTCTTCTGCAGTTGTATAGGTACTCTGGTGAGACCACATCTGGAGTATTGTGTACAGTTTTGGTCTCCTAATTTGAGGAAGGACTTCCTTGTGATTGAAGCAGTGCAGCGTAGGTTCACGAGATTGATCCCTGGGATGGCGGGACTGTCATATGAGGAAAGATTAAAAAGACTAGGCTTGTATTCACTAGCCTAGGAGTTTAGAAGGATGAGGGGGCTCTTATAGAAACATATAACATTATAAAAGGACTGGACAAGCTAGATGCAGGAAAAATGTTCCCAATGTTGGACGAGTCCAGAACCAGGGGCCACAGTCTTAGAATAAAGGGGAGGTCATTTAAGACTGAGGTGAGAAAAAACTTTTTCACCCAGAGTTGTGAATTTATGGAATTCCCTGCCACAGAGGGCAGTGGAGGCCAAGTCACTGGATGGATTTAAGAGAGAGTTAGATAGAGCTCTAGGGGCTAGTGGAGTCGAGGGATATGGGGAGAAGGCGGGCACGGGTTATTGATAGGGGAAGATCAGCCATGATCACAATGGTGGTGCTGGCTCAAAGGGCTGAATGGCCTCCTCCTGCATCTATTTTCTATGTTTCTATGTTAAGATCCCCTCATTGTTCTAAATTCCAGAGTATACAAGCCCATCCGCTCCATTCTATCAACATATGACAGTCACGCCATCCCAGCAATTAACCTTGTGAACCTTCCCTGCACTCCCTCAATAGCAAGAATGTCCTTCCTCAAATTTGGAGACCGAAACTGCACACGATACTCCAGGTGTGGTCTCATTAGGCCCCTGTACAACTGCAGAAGGACCTCTTTGCTCCTATACTCAACTCCTCTTGTTATGAAGGCCAACATGCTATTCGGGTTTGATCCTGACTATGGATGCGGTCTGTATGGAGTTTGTATGTTCTCCCTGTGACCGCGTGGGTTTTCTCAGGCTGCTCCAATTTCTTACCACACTCCAAAGGACGTGCCAATTTGTAGGTTAATTGGCTTTTGTAAATTGTCCTTGGTGTGAAGGATAGAACCAGTGTGAACCAGTGTTGGCCGGCGCAGACTCGATGGGTTGAAGGGCCTGTTTCCACGCTGTATCTCTAAAATAAACTAAACTAAATCAGGAAATCAAAGTGTGATTTGATGCTAATGCATCAACACCAATGGTGGGAGATGATCAGTGAGGATGGAAAGCTAATAATAGCTTACCTATTTGAAGAAAAATGGGCACTATTACTTACTGTAATACGCAAGTGGGTTCTCAACCCGAAGACACACACAAAAAGCTGGAGTAACTCAGCGGATCAGACAGCATCTCTGGAGAAAAGGATAAGGTGATGTTTCAGGTCGAGTCTCTTCTTCAGACTCTGAAGAAGGGTCTCGACCCGAAACGCCACCTACTCCTTTTCTCCATAGATGCTGTTTGAACCGCTGAGTTACTCCAGCTTTGTGTCTATCTTCGGTTTAAACCAGCATATGCAGTTCCTTCCTACACATGGGCTCTCAACCCTCTCGACACGATTTTCTTCAGAAAGGTTGGGTATTAAACAAAACAAAAACAAAACATGCATCCACTGCAGATACAGTACCATTAACACTTCCACAGATTTATCTGAAGAACCGTAAATACAACCCATGTCAAAATTCGAAGTGTCGTAGCTGACCAAAATGAAAGATTTAAGATGCCACTTTTCTTAACTAATTAAAGCATTAATGAATTAATTAATTAAAGAAAATCGACATTTTTTTAAATGTCATTGTTTCGGGACGACACTGCTAAATGCAAAACCTGTCTGTCTTTGTCCTGCTCCTCTTCTCTTCCAGCTTCCTTCTCCTTCTCCCCTACAATTAGTCTGCAGATGGGTCCGAACCTGAAACGCCACCTACCCATGTTCTCTAGGGATGCTGTCTGACCTGCCGAATTACTCCAGCACTTTGTATCTTTTTTTGTAAATTGCAATTTCTTGTATCCACTGCTAATGGCACTGAATGCCACAGTAATATTAGAGATGTGTAGGAAAGAACTGCAGATGCTGGTTTAAATCAAAGATAGACACAAAATGCTGGAGTAACTCAGCGGAACAGGCAGCATTTCACGAGAGAAGGAATGGGTGATGTTTTGGGTCGAGACCCTTCTTCAGACTGATGGGTGGTACAGAGATAAAATGTAGTCGGAGACACTAAGACTGGTAGGAGACTGGGAAGGGGGAGGGGGTGGAGAGAGAGGGAACGCATGGGCTACTTGAAGTTAGAGAAATCAATGTTCATACCGCTGGGGTGTAAGCTACCCAAGCGAAATATGAGGTGCTGTTCCTCCAATTTGCACTGGGCCTCACTCTGACAATGGAGGAGGCCCAGGCCAGTGTGGGAATGGGAGGGGGAGTTAAAGTGTTGAGCAACCGGTGTAATATTGGAGATATTTGAACTACAGGGAAATGATGGGGAAACTGGTAGAATTATTGTTGCATAGCTTTGGCATCTGCATCCGGACGATAATTTTGAAATGTGATAGGACTGTATCCTATATTTTCCTTTATTTCACAAAATGCCCAGACATTGTGGGCATTTTGCTGTACAGTTCTATGTTCTAATGGTGAAAAATTAATGATAGCTCTCTGGCAAGATTATCAAAAGCTTGTAATCATACTGAATATGTTGTAGAAATGGAGGCGAAAAGCAGAACTTCAAATTCACATGGATTGCTTTTATTATATATTAATATATATTTAATATATTCAAGTGGAATTGAACACAATTGAATTGTTGAACAGAGTGTGTGTTATAGACATCCTTTCTCATCAAAGACGTAAAGAACATAATAAAGTTCCTTAGTTTTGAAAATTGACATTTTATTGAGAAGATTTGCTACAATATTGATTCAAATGCAAATGAATACTGCCGAATTCACACTGCCCTTACCCATCCCGTATAGTTTTAATCTACGTTCAAAATACTTTTGAATATTGTGCATGTGGTGTTTCTTCTATTTTGAGACACTAGAAATATGGACAAAAGTATGCCAGGGAAAGATACAATAGGTTTAATTAGCCAGCTTGCTTTTGTGGAATAGGGACAATAAGGATATATAATATTACACTATTGTAGTTTAAAATGCAAATTAAATAATTTGATAAGAAATAATATACTTTTAAAAAATTAAATAAACTGTCTAATTCCCCCTCATCATGGCTCATTCTTAAGGCATCAGATTTAATAGTGAGAGATGCATTGTTTTATTTTTGTTTGATGTTTTTGATATATTTGATGTTTTTATTTTTTATGTTTAGATTTGATGCATTTCATATATTTGATACATATTTGATATATTTGCTTGATACTTGATAATTTTTGCAATCATTGTTACAAAATATTGTAGTAATCATCAGAAAGTATCCAGAGTAATTTCCCCGAAGCTTTGCAACATTCCTTATGGTCAACAACGGAGGAGCACAGCGTGATGGTAGGGCTTGCTTCTCAGATGCTTATCCAGTTTAGGTATTCCATCAATTTCTAATACTTTGTTAAAAACAGACACTTTATAATTCAATTTCATTGAAATCCAGTTTTATTTAATATTATTAAATAACATTCAAACTGCACTTTTGTCATGTGCGGTTATTTATTTGGAATCCCACAAAAGCGTGATGTGTTTACGCACACCTTTGTCAAAGGATTCTCAAGTGCAGTGTAACAATTTTTGAAAAAATATTCTCCAAGTATAGGCACTCAATATCGCTAACACACTAATATTTGAAAGTAAAATCTTTGCCAACGTCGTTCATTCTTGAAATAATCTGTCATTTTAAAATGATTTTAATATTAAGTCTGAAAAGAAAACAATACAGTCCATGGGAGAGTGCAGTGGCATGCTGTACATGAACTACAAAATAACTATGAGCTATGATTATGAATTATTCTAATCCAATGTAAATAGAAAAAACATATAGCCCACAAAGAAAGAAAACAAAAATAACTGGCGTGCATCTAGCACTCCATACTGCCCGTGAAAATATATGTAGCTGAAGATCCACACTTCTCAGCTGATGTCCTGAACATGACATTTTTAAAAATGTTGAAAAGCAGCATGTGATAGGGCTTAAATTCTTCCAATATTTTAACTAGAATATTTCCAAATACCAATTTACTTTAACCTTAATGACATTAAAATAAAATATGCAAAACATTGCCATAGCATTCATTTGTACTAAAACTTGGTTCATCTTTTTTGTAAAGTCTTCTTTTATAAATGATGATAACTTATGAGATGGGGTTTAATCTGCATGACATTGATAAATGCAGTAGTCTGAACAATTCCCTTCTGTTCAAAAAGCTTAAGCTTAAAAATACTAATTCATGAATTAGTATTCCCATTCATCTGTTTTCATGTCTAGGTAATTTAAAATATTCTGGGCAAACTTCACTGCTTGTTTTCTGGCAATCTTAGCACCATCATTTCCTTGAGTTTCCACAGCGTCGAGTGCTAAAAGTTGTTTTGTAAGCATTTCTTCCAGTATCACATAATTCTTGTCAGTTCTAGCACCATCAAATGACAGCGCTTGCTTTTGAAATTCTGATAAGTGACGTAGGACCTCCCATATGGCTTTCTGTGAAGGGTGCTCATCTGTTAGTTCCTCCTTCATGTTCTCTCTCTTTTCAAGAGCCTCCTTCAAGTCAAAATAAGCAATCACAGCCTGCACATCAACCACTGACCTTCTTCTAGCTTCACGAATACATGGATTCTTGTCAATGTCAACTTGATCCAACTCGCTGAGAAGACTTTGCAATTCAGCATGTGGTTTGAAGTGCAGATCAGAGGCATTTTCCAGTTGCAGCAGCTGATATTTTAATTGCGTCGTCTTCTGACGTATGTCCTCTATCCGTTTGATGGACTGATTCTGTGCTAAATCATAACGTCCCGCAGACTCTCCCTCTGATTCCATCTCCAAATGTCCCAGTAAGCAATTGATTTCGTGCACCACTCGTTTCCTGTAGTTTCTCACCTCCAAGTGTCCAGACACATCTATAGCATCCAATTGCATTAACAATCCAGTGAGGACACGGGACAGATGGGCACAATTGTCCAGGGAGTTTAGGCTCATCAGCAGGCCAATCACATCCCATCTTCCTTTGCTAACTTCACATAAAACAGAATTGATTCTAGAAACAGAAGGATGTGTATTTGTGGAGAGGGGCAAACTGAGTGCTTGTCGCCCAATGCAGTTGTCAATGATGTCCTGCACAGCACAAATTCTTGTCAGTGCTCGATATCTGGCTTTCCTCAAGCTAATTTTCCCTCCTGTCTTAACCTGCGCCAGCTGAAAAATGATTTCTTGGATGCGATCAGCAAACTCCTCGGTTATCAAGCCCTCAGCAGATGATAGCTCATTGGTAACCAGCTGCTGTGCATCACCGAAGATCTGTTCCACCTTCAGGCGTGACGGGTGAGTTGCGGTTTGCTCCAGCTCCTTCAGAAGATCCTCCACGTCCTTTGCTGCAACTTTGCGGCCATTCTGAACTGCCGTCTTGCCGTCTGTATCTACTGCATCCAACTCAAACAGCAACTTAATCAAAGAGCTCTCCAGTTGCTTATATTCTCTGTCAGATTTAGTACCACTGAACAAAAGTACAAGTCGTTTGGTTTCCAGTATTTCCTTCTGAATTTCCTGAACCTTAATCAAAGAAGGATGTTGTTGACCCATGTCCATGTTTTCTTTTCCCCCTAATGAATCATCGTGTGTCTGAAATTGAATGAAAAAATGCTGGTCATGGAGTCACTTCTTGGCTTCAGATCTAAACTTTAATTCTAGAGACAATAATAAATATAGTTAGACGGCAGTTACATTTCCAATCTGGAAAGGGTGCAGTGAAGACTTACGAGAATGTTGCCAAGATTCAAGGGCCTGAGCTACAGGGAGAGGTTGAGCAGGCTTGACTCTATTCCTTGGAGCGCAGGAGAATGAGGGGTGATCTTATAGAGGTGGACAAAATCATGAGAGGAATAGATCTGGTGAACACACTCTTGCCCAGAGTAGGAGAATCAAGAACCATGTATGATGTAAATTTCATAATTATACTTCAGGTGAACTTGCATAAATCCTCGAGGAAGAAATGTTGGAATGTTTAAATGGGAATGAGGAAGACTGTGGAAATGTGGGAAATGTTTGTGTTGCTAATTCCAGCAAAATTGGGTTTTTGCCTTTCAAATATCTTTACGAATGAATGAATAAATGAAACTTTATTGTCACATTGGTCCCATTCAATATACCTGAATATAATGAAATTCTATGTTTTTGCTTAAAATACACAAAGTACGCAAAGAGTCGCCACATATATGGCGTCAACAAAGATATGTGATAAAGAAAGGCATTCGATATCCTTTTTTTAAACAATTCTCAATAAGAAAATTAATTTTGTGTCTGATAATAGTCTCTAATTGTTTACCCGACACAAAAACACAAGGTTGATTGGTCTGAAAGTGCTAGGTTTGTTCTTTTCTACATTTTAAGGAGGTACAACATTTACAATTCTCAGTACTACTCCCACAGACAAGGAGCATCAAAAGCCTCATGTCATGGTTTCCCTCAGCAGCCAAGAAAGCATCCCAAAATTCTTACCTGCATTGAACAGAGGATGCAGGGATGATGTTTACCCAGGCTGCCACATTTAGTACCGGATGTCAGCTACTCAGAACTGGGATGCGAAGAAACTTCTTTAACGAGAGGGTAATGAATTCTCTACCTAAGAGAATATATGCAGAATATATTCAGGACAGAGAACGATAGAATCTTGGATATTAACTAAATCAAGGGATGTGGGTTAGTGCAGGATAGTTGAACTTAAGTGAAAGGCTAGCCACAATCTTACTGAATGTCAGAGCCAGCAGAGGGGCTAGCTAGATTGGAATTTGGAACACTAGAAGATAACTCTTATGCCTCTTTCACCATTCAATAAATTTATGGCTGGTCTAATGATAACCAACTTCGTAATCTTGTTTATACCAATCAATAATTGGCGACGCAGGTAGACTGGGTGGTGAGAAATCATTGCTGACCAATTTATTTTAGTTATTTTAAGAAATAGTATGTTCTATGGATTGGGAAAGCAATGGAAGTACCTTTGATTTCTTATAGGTGTTTGATGAGTTGCTACATCAAAGGTTACTGCAGAGATTAAAGATCTTGAATGTGGTGATAACATATTGGCATAGGTAGAAGACTAGCTGTGAACAGGAAATTGAGAGCGGGTATGATTTTTCTGGTTGGCAAGATGTTATCGAGTGGTGTGCAGCCATTGCTGTTTTTTATATTTTGTCCAATCTTCTGCCTCCAGTCTTTATGCAGTTTAGTTAAGCATGGCTGTTGAGTCCTCCACTTGGATTTAGTCTTAGTTTCTGAAAGACTACCTGAAATATCTGCTACTGCAAATCAACTGACCGATCTGTTGGCCTATTTATATAGCTCTGCTTCCATGCCCTCATACCTTGTTGCTCCTGCTTCCATTTCTATGAGCAAACATCTAAATTAGGGTCCCAACTTGAAATGTCACCTATCCATGTTCTCCAGAGATGCTCCCTGACCTGCTAAGTTCATCCAGCAGTTTGTATCTTTCTTTTCAAACATATTTCTATTGATCTCCTTGATTCCTCATAGTAATGCCCTAATCCTGCTTCTACTTATGTTCTTATTGATTTGACATTGGACATTTTGCACAGATATGTCAGCAGTTTCTGACCTAATCAGAAATATTTGCTTCAATAACTGAGTGCAACTTTGGTGTTTTATTTCCAACCATTTACTGTGTGGTTTATGTGCAGGCAACCTGTGCCAGGTTTGGTCTGACGCAGGGAAAGCTTCTTCATTGATTTCAATGGAAGGGAATGGCTATGAGGGATTAAATATCACCTTGCACATTTTTTTAATTGTTTCCATTTTATCTTTTCATTGTTTTTGTTTTTAAGCATTTTACATAATAATATTAGTACTGAATTATTTGTAAGTTTTTAATTTTGAAAGATCAGGTTGAAAGATTTCACAGCAACGCAAGCATGGCTTAATAAACATTAAAGTTTTTTATTCATATATGTTGTAGATTGTCTTTATTCTGCTTCCACTATGTCATTAGCTGAATGTTAATTTGAGATTCAAGAGACATTTATTGTCACATGCACCAATTGGTACAGTGAAATTTGGGGTCACCATACAGCCTTACGAATAAAAAAAAGAACACCGAACACGATAGCCTATAACATAAACATCCACACACAGCGGAATCAAAGTTTCCCACTGTGAGGGAAGGCACCAAAGTTCAGTCATCCTCCTCTACGATGTTCTTTGTTGTTCACCCGTGGTCGGGACCTCTGCTACGGGCGGTCCGATGTTCAGGCCCTCTTGCCGGGATGATGGAACTCTGACGTCGGAACGGAAGAACACCCTCAGCGGCTTGGAGTACCGAATCAGCCACGTCTTACCGGAGACCACGGCTCCTGAAGTCCATAGGCCGAGCTGGGCGGAGATTCACGCTGGCGGTCATCGGCAAAGGGATCCCAGGACTCCGCGATGTTAAAGTCAGCGCCGCCCGTGGCTTGGAGCTCCGCAACCACAGCTCCACGATGTTGAAGCAGCAGGTCCAACACTCTGGAGCTTCAAACGGCGATCCAGGTAAGGCACTCTGCGGTGAATCCAGTGCTGCGCCGCCACTGAAGCTCTGGTCCGGTTTCCGGCAAGAAAGGCTGCGCCAATCCAGTTGGTAGGCCGTGGGGGGGGGGGGGGGGGGGGCGAGGACGTGACTCGGAGAATAGTCGCATCCTCGCCAGGGACTGGGAAACAATTTCCCCCTTACCCTACCCACCACCCCCACATAAAAATATTAAGAAATACTCCAACACATACTTTTAAACAGACCAAAAATTAAAAAAAGATGGAAAAACAGACTGTAGGCAGAGGCTGCCATCATGCGGCGCCCCTAGAAAAGTCCATTAGCTTTGAACAATGTCGACCTACTTAGAAAAACCTTTTTTTTAAAAAATATAATCCTTCTCTCACTCATTTTCCACCAAACACCACCAAAATGGAACCATGACAGCTATCTTACTAGTTCAGTTAAACAACGTGATCAGTATGCCCGCGATCGTGTTGCAGGGTGAGATCAATCAGCAAGTAACCATGAGGGAGAAAAAATCTGGGACTATCTTGTCTTGTATTGCCATCACTCTAGGCAAAGCACTGAGTGATGAACTTCCAATGACACATTTAATTCATTCGGTACAGAATTTACAACACCGACAGCACACATTTAAAAAATAGATGGAGGAAAGTCAATATAAGAATGCACAGACTTACAGATTTGATATGTCTGCTTGGGGGCAACTTTAGGCAAGCCCTTGTAAAAAGATTTATTCTAGGGTGAAGATGCATTGATTCTAAGAAAAATGGATGTACCCTGTGCACATGAATGTAGCCATAGTAGGTAATTCCATGTTGCTAAGCAATTTAGATCACAGAAGACCCATTGTTTCACTGATGAAATCATAATAAAAGCAAGGAGAATGGCAAGTTAAAAATTGTGCTATTGTTTTAATACTTTTTTAAATTTCTCTTTCCTAATTATGATTTTGCTTTCATTAGAATCTAAAAGTATCTATTATTGCAATATCAGTGTACAGAATGGCATAAGGGAAACTTAATTATGAGAAATTTCAATCTCTTTCACTTTTACGAGGAAACGTGAATCTCTGAGTACTATTATTCCAAAGTTCAGCCAAAAACAAACTCACCAGATGAAAAATTAATTTAGTTTCTGATTAATGTTTGACTACTGGGAGTTTTATGGGAAAAGTTGGGACTAAACTGAGCAAGATGGACTTTCCTGCTTCTGGGAAAAAAGTAAAATGTCAGACAAACAACAATTCATTTTTGTGCTTGTTCAATGATATGGCTTTCCAAAATGTATTTTCCTCTATCTGAGATCATTAGATATTTGGCAATAAAACAGGCTTTTGGCGCTGTACTGGAGAGTGAGAAAGTTTCAGAGGGTTATGGCCCAAACAGGCAAAAGCTTACATGAAGCATTTAGGTCAGCATGGGCGACTTTGGCTGAAAGACCTGTTTCCATGCTGCTGGACTCAATGATTCTAAGAATGGTAAATGAACTTAACCCTGACACATGTAAGGTAGTTGCACTTTGGTACATTAAACCAGGATAGGACAGTAAATGGTAGAACCCTGGAAAGTACTGTAGAACATAGACATTTGGGAGTCAAGGTGCATGGTGCCTTGAATGTGGCCAGTCAGGTGGACAGTGTGGTGAAGAAGGCATATGGCATGCCTGCCTTTAGTGGGAAGGGGAAGTTGGCTCATCATGATGTAGCTGTACAAGTCAATGCTGAAACCACAGTTGGGGTACTGTGTGCAGTTCTGTTTGCCCAGCTATAGGAGGTATGTCATTGTTGGAAAAGGAGCAGAAAAGATTCACTGGATAGTTAGCTGGATTTGCAGGCTTGTGAAGTAGGAGCTCAGTTTATGATTGGAACAAAATCCAATAATGGGTTCTGGAGACTGAATGGACAGTTCTAATCCTCGCTTCACTTTTGGGATCTACATTGACCATTGGTCAGAAAGCAATTGGAATCCTATGTTTCACAAAGTCACTATTAATGTTCAAACGTGTTTATTGTTTGACTCATAGACAGGATTGGGGTTTAGCAGCAGAAGTGGCGAAATATCCCTGGCACTACAACATTAGCAGGTCAATACTTACTATTTTTGACTTCATTGTCCCATTTTCATCAGGCATGGAAATTCAACCCATATGAGTCTCACACCATCAAATTATTATTCTATTATTTAGCACATCTGAACACCTATATTCTTAATATTCTTTGTTACCAACTATATTCTCATTTGGAGTTATATTCAACCCCCTCCAAATTGCAACCCCTCTCACGCACACTTTTTAATCTCTCCCTATAGTGCAAGCTCCCACATCCCAGGAATAAATCCACATCCAGTGTTATTTCCTCTAAATTAAGAGGTCCAGAAGCAGGAGTCAGTCTTCAATAAGAGATCAGCCCTTCAGAACAAAGATGACAAGGAATTTCTTCACCCAAAGAATAGTAAATCATTGGCTAAATCGCCAACCATACTTAAGAGAAAGTATAGAAAATCCAATGCATTCCCTCTTCACTGGTACATCCTCAGTCAAGGAGTTAAGACTAGCACATAAGATTCAGTCTGAAGAAGAATTACAACACAAAACATCATCTATCCATGTTCTCCAGAGATGGTGCCTGACCGAATGAGTTACTCCAACACTTTGTGTCCTTTTTTGTAAACCAGTTATGTAGGTTGCAGTTCCTTGTGTCTACACAATATGGCAGGTAATTGTGGTTTGGGCTAGCATATGGATGAAGCTGCCAAACTACTTTCCTTCAATTAGTTATTTTGCCCCTCTACAGCAGCACATTTCCATGGAATTGAGACACAAGGAATGCCCCACCATGTAGGAAGGAACTGCAGATGGTGGTTTAAACCATGGACACAAAAAACTGGAGTATCTCAGTGGGTCTCTGGAGATACCGTCTGACCCGCTGATGGCATCCAGCTTTTTGTATCTATCTTCCATAAATATATGTATGAGTATATGTATATATTTGTGTGTGTGTATGTGTATGTGTATATATATATATATATATATATATATATATATATATATATATATATATCTATATATATATATAATTTGTCTGTAGGAAGGAACTGCAGATGCTGGTTTAAACCGAAGATAGACACAAAAAGCTGGAGTAACTCAGCGGGACAGGCAGCATCTCTGGAGAGAAGGAATGGGTGATGTTTCGAGTTGAGACCCTTCTTCAGACTGGTTAGGGATAAGGGAAACGAGAGATATATACGACGATGTGGAGATAAAGAACAATTAATAAAAGCTATGCAAAAAAGTAACGATGATAAAGGAAAGGCCATTGTAGCTGTTTGTGGGGTGAAAACGAGAAGCTGGTGCGACTTGGGTAGGGGAGGGATAATGAGAGAGGGGATGCCGGGGCTACCTTGTGAGAGAAATCAATATTCATACCACTTGGGCTGTAAGCTGCCCGAGCGAAATATGAGATGCTGTTCCTCCAATGTGCGTTTGTGTCTGTCTATATGCGGATGTTTGGCTTTGCGTGTTTATATAGATGTGTTTGTGTGCGAGAGCCCGCGACCGGGCCGGGACCGTGACCATGACCCACATGTGACACCGCATGCCCCCGCCTGGCGGTAAGAGCCCGGCCCCCAGATTCACCGAGCTTTGCCCCGACTCCACAACCTCCCCCTCCCCGGGAGCGCCCCTCGGGGCCGGCAGGACAGGCCAGGCCAGGCCGGGCCGGCAGACGCGCTCACCTGATGTACCTGAAGCGAACGACAGGACCGCCGCTCCAGTCTACGGCAGTGTCTCCTTTTACGACAGGAAGTGTGGCTTTTCGTTCGTTCAGTTGGTTGCCTCACCGCCGTAAACCGCAGCTGGCCGTCTGTTAAACAAGTGGGACGCGAAGATACTAAGGGGGAGGGAGGTTTAGTTGACTTTTCTGTGGAAAAGTGATGCGCCGCGGGTTCGGTGCTTTGGGAGACCTCGTCCGGAGATTAATATTTCGCAGTGTTTCCCTGAGGGGAACCGAAGCGCCGAATTATGGCCGGGCAAGAGCTTCAACCCGTGGCCCTGATCAGAGAGAGCCCAGTGCAGAGGTAAAGTGTTTCCAGTTCTCATCATTCACAGCAACTCGGTCGCGGAAAGGTGTCCCGATTGTAGCTCCCTCTCCCTAGGCGACGTTGACGAAGATTTGCCTATTTTTTCCAGAGGGTGGTCCATAATGTACATAATTCCATTTCAGAATGGCAGGCAGGCAGTGGCGAGTGGAGTGCTGCAAGGCTCGGTGTTGGGGTCGCAACTGTTGTTTACCATATATATTAATGATTTGGAAGAGGGAATTAGGAGCAACACTAGCAAGTTTGCGGATGATACAAAGCTGGGTGGCAGTGTGAACTGTGAAATGGAGGTTGCAGGGTGACCTGGACTGGTTGAGTGAGTGGGCAGATGCGTGGCAGATGCAGTATAATATAGATAAATGTGAGGTTATCCACTTCGGCGGCAAAAACAAAGGGGCAGATTATTATCTCAATGGGGTTAGGTTAGGTAAGGGGGAGGTGCAGCGAGACCTGGGTGTCCTTGTACACCAGTCACTGAAAGTTGCCGTGCAGGTACAGCAGGCAGTGAAGAAAGCTAATGGAATGTTGGCCTTCATAACAAGAGGATTTCAGTATAGGAGTAAAGAGGTTCTTCCGCAGTTGTATAGGGCTCTGGTAAGACCACATCTAGAGTATTGCGTACAATTTTGGTCTCCTAATTTGAGGAAGGACATCCTTGTGATTGAGGCAGTGCAGCATAGGTTCACGAGATTGATCCCTGGGATGGCGGGACTGTCATATGAGGAAAGATTAAAAAGACTAGGCTTGTATTCACTGGAGTTTAGAAGGATGAGGGGGCTCTTATAGAAACATATAACATTATAAAAGGACTGGACAAGCTAGATGCAGGAAAAATGATCCCAATGTTGGGTGAGTCCAGAACCAGGGGCCACAGTCTTAGAATAAAGGGGAGGTCATTTAAGACTGAGGTGAGAAAAAACTTTTTCACCCAGAGAGTTGAGAATTTATGGAATTCCCTGCCACAGAGGGCAGTGGAGGCCAAGTCACTGGATGGATTTAAGAGAGAGTTAGATAGAGCTCTAGGGGCTAGTGGAGTCGGGGGATATGGGGAGAAGGCAGGCACGGGTTATTGATAGGGGATGATCAGCCATGATCACAATGCTGGCTCGAAGGGCCGAATGACCTCCTCCTGCACCTATTTTCTATATTTCTATAATTACTGAAGGTGCATCACACAGGGAAGTGCACCATGTAGGGGGTTGTTATAGGTTTGCTTCGAATGTCCTTTTGCATACCTTTCATTCATTTGTTCATTGTACCTTTTCATACCTCTAGTTTCCCTCTCCCATGACTTGCAGTCTGAAGGGCCTCGTCCCGAAACGGCATCAATTCCTTGCTCCAGAGATGCTGCATGACTCGCTGAGTTCCTCCAGTGTTTGTGTCTGTTATAGGCTTGTAGTTTTGTGTTTAACCATTTTGTATTTTTATGGTGTTACAACAAATGCCTTTGGATCTGATACAGGATCATAGTCATACAGTGTGGAAACAGGCCCTTCGGTCCAACTTGCCCATGCCGACCAACATCCCCAATCTACACTCTACCTGCTTTTGGCCTATATCCCTCTAAACTTTTCCTATCCATGTACCTGTCTAAATGCTGCTAAAACATTGCAATTGCACCTGAAAAATCATTTAAAATGCAATGAATACAGGAACATTAACAATTATTTTTCTAGCTTTTCCAGCTCCCCCCACCCACACAGACCCCTGCAGCCAGTCTGAAGGAGTTCGGACTAGCACACAATATTCAGTCTGAAGAAGGGTCCATGAGTTGAAACATGTTCTCCTGAAATGCTGTCTGACCTGCTGAGTTACACCAGCACTTAGCATCTTTCCATGTAAACTAACATCTGCAGTTCTTGATTTCTTCATTATGTATACATTGCGCATTGTCCGTTTATAAAATTGCTTAATCCGTTTCATTGAACTTAATCCTTTTTGATTATTTTCGAAAGGCTTATTATCAGAAGGATGTTGTTAAGTTGGAAAAAGTGCCGAGAAGATTTACAAGGATGTTGCCAGTATTTGAGGGCCTGAGCTCGGGGGGGGGAATATATTCCTTGGAGCACAGGAGGATGAGGGATGATCTGAAAGAGGTGTATAAAATCATGAGAGTATACAGAGAGTCTAGGAAAGGTTTAGAGGTATATGAACCAAATAAGAAAGGTAGAAAGATAGGAAAGGTTTAGAGGTATATGAACCAAATGTGGGCAGGCGGGACTAGTGTAGGTGGGGCAGCAGCCTGGGATGTTTCAATCTCTCTCGGGTTTTAGGAGTAATGATAATAAATTGTATCTGACTGAAGTATTTTTTAGATTTCAGACTTTCGGCCTCCAGTGGACTCGCATTTTGACTGGGTTGGCCCTCCGGATAGGTTTTCAAACCTAAGGTGCGTAAAGTTTTATATTCCAAAGAATGAATCCAAGCTGGAACAGCAGCTGAGAAAATTAAGAATAGACACACAGAATTGGAACCAGAAATTTTGGTCAAATCAGAACATAATTTTCAATAAGGCGAGTATTGGAAGTTGTTTATTCTTTCATTTGAAATTCTGTATGAGCTTAATACTCAAAATTTGCATCATTTCTTTTCTTTGAATCTACAAAATATGTGCTGCGCACTGTTAGTTGCAAATGTGTCAGAAGTAATGTGGGAATGGCCTTTCGCTTTAAATTTTATACCGCGCAGGATTAAAGTATTACTTTTGTAACTTTTTAAATAGATTTCATATAATTCTTAATCTATTTGACAATCTCTGACCTAGGAAATAATAAATGATTGGTCTGATTCACAACATTTGGGAATCTTGTGTCAGGTTAGTACCAGCATTAACTTCACTGCTGAGTTACTGGGATCTGTCACTGAAGGCAGATATTTGGCGACTGGGTCTCTGCCAGCTCCCAGAGGGAACAATCAAAATGCCCGTCTACGAACATTGGCCCATTAACCTATCAGTTTGTGTTTGGGGCGACGGTAAGAGGAACTTGTAGCATTTGGAGGAAATCATGCAGTTATGATGCAAATATAAAGAAAGCCCATCAATGACTCTACTTCTTGATTAGAGTCAGCTGTGTCCACGGCTACTCTCTTGAATTTCTACAGTATATGCTGGAGCATATACTGTAGGTTGCATCATGACCTGGCTCAGTTAACTCGAAAGCCCAGGAATGAAGGAGATTACAAAAAGTGGTGGACACCATCTGGTCCTTCATGGGTACTGACCTCCCCAGCATAGAAGAGATCTATAGGCAAGAAGGCAGCCAGCATCATCAAAGACCACACCACACTGGTCACGCTCTCATTTCACTCCTGCCATCGGGAAGAATATATGGATCTGAAAACCACTAGGTTCAAGAATAGCTTCTTCCCAACAACCATCAGTTCTTGAACACTGCACAACACTAATCGATGCATAACACAGTTTGCTTAACCTTTCCTACTCAACAAACCCACCACTCCATAAGTAACTTTTGCTACACTTCCTCTATTGCTCTATTGTACATATCCAACGTTTTGGCCGGAGACCAGACCTACAAACAATGTTTATATATAAAATCAAGAGCATCCTATATAATTGGACCAGGATATCTCTACTCTTAAGTTATTTTCAAATAAAGGTCATCTTGCTATATCAGAATGTTAATATACAAGGACACCCAGCTCCCTGTAATCATCCCTGTAAAGCTTCCTGAAAAACTATAAAACAGGCTACTGAACCGTCCTCTCACCAGCTATAGTGTGCGATCCTGACCTCCCATCTACTTCATTAGAGACCTTTGAAGTATATTTAATTCCGTTAAAAAGAAAAACTTGAGAGAGTACAAATGGGCTTTATGATTAAACTCCAGAAGCAATTTAAAAAAAAATCCCACTGATAGAAATTTCATGGTCTAAAAATTTTTCTAGTTTAGTTTAGTTTATTCTCACATGATACAGATACAGATCTCTCAGATACAGTGAATAGATTTTTTGTTGCATGTTAACCAGTCAGCGGAATGCCTTCACATGTTTACAATCAAGCTGTCCACAGTGTACAGACTCAGGATAAAGGGAATAATGTTTAGTTGCAAGCGTCTGAATAAAGATAGTCTGAGAGTCTCCAATGAAGTAGATTATCTGGGCAGAGTCCATAATTCTCTGCAATTTCTTGCAGCCTTGGATGGAGCTGTTTCCAAACCATGCTGTGATGCATCCCAATAAAATGCTTTCTACGGCGTATCTGTAGAAATTGGTGAGAGTTGTTTGGGATATGCCGAACTTCCTAGGGCTTCTAAGGATGTAGAGGCATTGGTGAGCTTTCTTGACTATTGCTTCGATATGACTGTTCCAGCACAAATTTCTGGTGATGTTTACTCCGAAGAACCTGAAGCTACAAAGGATGAAATTGTAAGAGCATAATACTGAATGTGTCTCTGGCTTCTTACGTAAAATATAATGTATTAATTTTAAGGAAAAAGAAGAGTTTATACACTTGTGTTTGAAAGCAAAGGGATTGGGGTTAAGAGATGAAGAAGGTGAGCAAATTATTTTCATTGAATTTTGATTTCAATTCTTTTTCTTATTTTCTTTTTTGTATGGCTTTGTAAATATTTGATTAATGTTCAAATGTAAATAATTTGGTGTACATATAGTGGCTGGTGTACATATGGTGTACATATAGCTGCTAAATTTGTATAAGATAATTACAAGCAGTGAATAAACATAGACATAGAAACATAGAAATTAGGTGCAGGAGTAGGCCATTCGGCCCTTCGAGCCTGCACCGCCATTCAATATGATCATGGCTGATCATCCAACTCAGTATCCCGTACCTGCCTTCTCGCCATACCCTCTGATCCCCTTAGCCACAAGGGCCACATCTAACTCCCTCTTAAATATAGCCAATGAACTGGCCTCGACTACCCTCTGTGGCAGAGAGTTCCAGAGATTCACCACTCTCTGTGTGAAAAAAGTTCTTCTCATCTCGGTTTTAAAGGATTTCCCCCTTATCCTTAAGCTGTGACCCCTTGTCCTGGACTTCCCCAACATCGGGAGCAATCTTCCTGCATCTAGCCTGTCCAACCCCTTAAGAATTTTGTAAGTTTCTATAAGATCCCCTCTCAATCTTCTAAATTCTAGAGAGTATAAACCAAGTCTATCCAGTCTTTCTTCATAAGACAGTCCTGACATCCCAGGAATCAGTCTGGTGAACCTTCTCTGCACTCCCTCTATGGCAATAATGTCCTTCCTCAGATTTGGAGACCAAAACTGTACGCAATACTCCAGGTGTGGTCTCACCAAGACCCTGTACAACTGCAGTAGAACCTCCCTGCTCCTATACTCAAATCCTTTTGCTATGAAAGCTAACATACCATTCGCTTTCTTCACTGCCTGCTGCACCTGCATGCCCACTTTCAATGACTGGTGTACCATGACACCCAGGTCTCGCTGCATCTCCCCTTTTCCTAGTCGGCCACCATTTAGATAATAGTCTGCTTTCCTGTTTTTGCCACCAAAATGGATAACCTCACATTTATCCACATTATACTGCATCTGCCAAACATTTGCCCACTCACCCAGCCTATCCAAGTCACCTTGCAGTCTCCTAGCATCCTCCTCACAGCTAACACTGCCCCCCAGCTTAGTGTCATCCGCAAACTTGCAGATATTGCCTTCAATTCCCTCATCCATTAATAAGCTTTGGCTTCTTCCTGCTCCTTTTCAGACACATATGATTTCATTTATTTATAGATATTGTTTATGACACTTTATAAATATATATATTTTTTTTTGTATGCTGTTTCACACTTGCTTTTTATTCTTTTATTCTGTTCGAAATAAATAATAAAATAAAATAAATAAAAATAAATAAAAGACCTAATTGTAAAATACATTTTATAGATTAACAAGGCTGTGTAAATATCTCTTTGGAATTTCATGGATATTTTTGATAATTGATAACTTGGGAAAACATGCAGACTTCTACAGAGGCACTATGGAAAGTGTGCCTCTGCCCAAGACAGCAATAAATTGCAGAGTTGTAGATGTAGCCCAGTCCATCACACAGTCCAGACTCCCCACCATTGACTCCATCTACGCTTCACACTAACTTGCAAAAGTAGCCAACATAATCAAAGACTTGTCAAACCACATTCATTTCTTCTCTTTGCTCCTGTCGGGCAAAAGGTACAGAAGATTGGAAACGTGCACCACCACCAGACTCGGGAAAAGCTTATTCCCCTCATTTTTCAAGCTTCTGAACAGTCCTTCCATTCCTCCACTTCGCGTTTGGAATGTTAGCATATCATTTAGAGTTTTGGACGCCATTGTGTATTTTATCACCAATGTTACGTTTATGTTTGACTTCCACTGTACAATTCAATTTCCTCTTCACAAGAGATTTACACGGAGAGTAAATAAACGTAGGATTTAACTTGAACGTCCAAATCTTATAACTCCGTGATTTATCACTTTTAAATTTTAACATGCCATTCTTTTTCTGGTGTGGTTTAAGACTTTACTGTTGAGACTACCGTTTGAATTTTCAATAATAATATGGAAAATTCATATTCAAATCTAATTTACCTTCAGAGTATAGATAGACACAAGTTCTGGAATAACTCAGAGGGTGAGGCAGCATCTCTGGAGAAAAAGAATGGTTGACTTTTTGAGTTGAGATGGTTCTTAAGTCCCCACCCAAAACATCACCTATCCTTTTTCTCCAGAGATTCTCCCTGACCCGCTGAGTTACTCCAGCTCTGTGTCTATCTTTGATATAAACCATTATCTTTGTTCAGCACTTAAGAGCACTTTGCTACCCGGAGCAAGAAAAACATGGTTGCATATTTCAACACAAGAACATTATCTGGTCCATCACATCTAAGGCAGTTGGCAATTAGTGCAAATGGTGCAACATGATCCCAATTCTCCACATATCTATGTATTCTTCATAAAATGATTTAAGTTTATTCTAACAATCTTTGCAGAAATCATTCCTTTTTAATTTTTTGTGTTTACTTTTCATCGACAATCCCAGTTCTATAATATGTTCACAGTTTTCTAATAGATGTGATCTTGATGCATTTTTGAGGAATTATACTACTTTTTCCCAAGAGAGAAAATTAAACTGAAAAGAGTTAGCCAAGCCACATCACATCTAATTTGAAATAAGACATCTAAAATGTTGAGAAATTTGAAAACAATTTCTACGAACTCTATAAATTATATTTTACAAGAATCTAAATATAACTAAAACCCCTTTGTGCTATAATGAGATGCAAGCATATTATAGAATACTGTTACTTTAGTAAAATCTCAATAATAGCAATGTGAAAAAAATGGGCTCTAAAGCATTCTGATTTGTATTCCAGTTAATGGTATGCTTTTTAATGAATTAATTCCTTAGAAAACCAGTGATATTTTGTCTTTTTGAGGTATTTCACTGTCCTAATACCTAAAATCTTACCAGTGCTAATTGAATGCATTTAAAAAAAATTGTACATTTTGATACCACCAGGTGGCGCTCGCAATGGCCGCCTCGCCGGCAGTCTGTCTTGTCCCTTGCTTGATTTTATTATTTTAAATATGTCTTGAATGTTTGTTTTAATGCCTCTTGGTGGGGGGGGAGGGGATTGGGGGACTTTTTTCCGGTCACTTACCTCGACGGAGATGCGATTTTTTTCCGTGTCGCATCTCCGTCCTCCCCTGCAGCCTACAACGTTGAGTGGTGCAGCCTTTCCTGGAGACCGGTCCGGAGCTTCAAGCCGCGCGTGCGGCGCGGACTTACCATCGCGGAGCCTGGGGTCTTTTGCCGAGGATCGCCAGGCCTGGACTTTAACACCGTGAAGCAGCGGCCTCCAGTAAGAAGCGGCCGACTCGGGAGCTCCATGCTCCGATCCGTCCCGACGACGGAGTTTCGATCATCCCGACGAGCGGACCGTCGGCAACGGCCCCGTTCAAAGGCCCCGACCACGGGTGAACATAGGAGGAAGATGACTGAACTTTATTGCCTTCTATCACAGTGAGGAATGTTGATTCCACTGTGGTGGATGTTTATGTTAAACTTTATTTTATGTGCTGTGTGTATTTTTGCTTTTTTGCTTAGTATGGCTGTATGGTAACTCAAATTTCACTGTACTTTAATTGGTACATGTGATAATTAAATTGAATCTTGAATCTTGATAATGTGCTTACAAAAAAAGTTTGCTTGGACCAAAATTCTGAAAGGAAGTTAGTTATGGTTTTAAAATTTACTGGGTGATCTTTTGTCGAGGCAATGTTACTTAATATCTGAAATTCAAATTTGGTTTCTTACACAGTACAAGCACCTTGCGTTTACGCGGGACTTATGTGCTTGAAAAGCGGCGCGTAATTCA
The DNA here is from genome assembly GCF_010909765.2 of Amblyraja radiata. Lineage (NCBI taxonomy): Eukaryota > Metazoa > Chordata > Chondrichthyes > Rajiformes > Rajidae > Amblyraja > Amblyraja radiata. The sequence goes on along the minus strand of NC_045964.1, from coordinate 34,080,888 downwards.
AAAACACGTAATTTAAACATATACGCGACTGTGCTGTCAGCAGTAAATTTGAGTGCGTTATTCTGAAAAATCGAGTGTTTAATCAAGCTCGGGTATTAAAGGAATAGCGCATTATTTCAAAACACATAAATCGAACGCGTGTAAAACTCTACTCCTGTACTCTAATTAATTTTATCACATTACATTTTCAGGGAGGAAAAACATTTTGACAGCAGAAGAAATGGCTGAATTTTATAAGAAGTTTCTTAATACAAATTATAAAAACCATGTGAACTACAACAAGTAAGTAAATCAATTTTTCAATTATTAATTTGTACAAACAATGTCTAAGAAATTTTGAAAGTAATGAAGATAAATTAACGATAACTAATGAGGTCAAATTTATTTCAGGACATAATGAACAAGGTCACAGTAATTCTTCAGTCATTATAATTGTGCATTTCAAAGGAAGTAAATAAAAGATTACTTGTATTTTTCCTTCTTCACTGCATCTCAGGCAGTCTATTGTTGAGACCTTCCTTAATTTTGCCAGTCTTCAGTAAATTGTTTGGATGGCATGTTTCTGTAATATTGTGATATTTCCCCAAGTAAAGATCGGGTCAAGCCAAGTTGCGTTTATTGTCTTTGGCACAGTTACAATGAAAATCTTGCATGTAGCAGCATCACTAGCCCCTAGGCCCAGACAATGCCCAAAAACAGAGCTTACGCATAAATTACACAAATTCTACAAGACTGAAATGAAAAAGGCTGTGCAAAACAAAAATATATTGATGCAAAAACACAATTACAAGCAAGTGGTGGCCCGCAAGTGGTAGTTCCGTTGCTGAGGATGGATTAGTGTTATGCAGGTTGGTTCAAGAACCTAATGGTGTGGGACTGCAGGCTTCTGCATTTCCTGTTTGAGGGCAGCAGCGAGAAATTGGCACGGCCGAAATGGTGAGGATTTTGGAATCAATGAACAGCAGTCTGATGTGTGTGTTCCTGTTATCCAGACGTTCAGAGCAGAGTAGAGAGCATCTATTGTGTAGGAAAGAACTGCAGATGCTGGTTTAAAGTGAAGGTAGACACATAATGCTGGAGTAACTGAGTGGCACAGGCAGCATCTCTTGGAGAGAAGGAATGGGTGACATTTCGGGTCAAGAGCCTTCATCAGGCAGAGAGCATCTATTGTTAACCTGTTGTTGCCATAGACAAGTTGAAGCAGACCTAGGTCACTTCTGAGGCGGGAATTAATTTGTGCCATAACCAACCTCTCAAAATACTTTATTACGGTGAATGTAAGTACTATCGGACAGTAGTCATTGAGGCAGGTCACCAGTAGGATAGTTTAAGAAAGAACTGCAGATGCTGGAAAAATCGAAGATAGACAAAAATGCTGGAGAAATTCAGCGGGTGAGGCAGCATCTATGGAGCGAAGGAATAGGTGACGTTTCGGGTCGAGACCCTTCTTCAGACTAGTACGATAGTTGTCCTTTTGAAGCAGGTAGGAACCTCAGACAAAAGTAGCGAGAGGTTGAAGATGTCCTTGAATACTCCAGCAGTTGGTCTGCACAGAGTTAAACAATCAAGGAATGTAATAACACGCTTGTCCTTCTGTGCAGGGGCCCCACCTAAATTCCAAATAGGTGAACAATAAGCATTTAAAAATTAATACAGATTAAGGAAAGTAGACTTAAAATTAGAACATATTCTAAATTCTTCACTTGAACCCCTGAAACGGTAACATCCAGATTCAGGAACGGCTAATTCCCAACTTCCTTCAGGCTATTGAACACTACGAACTCCAACTAAACTTCTCACTATGAACGGCATTGGGTGCACGATGGACCTCCGGCTTTGTTTTGTTTAGCACTCTATTGGGTTTTTAATCTATTGAACTTCCTTTTTTGTCTGTTGAATACAGTGTTTACAAACTAGTTGTACTGCTGCAAGTAAGAATGTCATTGTTCTGTTTTGGTACATATGAAAATAAAACACTCTTGATTCTTGACTATGAGTAAAAATATTTAGAAATTGAAAAACAAGTAAATTAATCAACAACTGTAATGTTATTTTGCTCCAAAGTATGCATCTTAAATTATGTGTAATTTAACTTTGAAATATGGTGAAGAATGTTGAATTTAAAAGAAGGTAGACAAAAATGCTGGAGAAACTAAGCGGGTGAAAAAGTCACTTTTTTTCCGTCTTCCTTCAATTAGGGAATGGTACAGACGTAATTTTACTATTACGTGGTTAATGGGTCGTACAGTATTGCAATATGCTTGGAGAAGACTGAGACAGAGGAAGGAAATCAAACAATGAAGATCTCATCCTGGAAGTTTAATCTTTTTATTCAGTATTCAGTATTTCTTTAATATCATTTTCACTGAGTACTCGCATACACAGAGGAAACGAAAAAACGTTGCTCGATCAGTTTTAGAATTGGAATTTAATAGTGCTGTGAAAGTATTTGAGTATTGGTGATACTCTGTCACTTTGTGAATATGCTGTTGTGATCAAAATGTTATGTAACTTGCATTAGATAAACACAATGCTTTGTTCAGAGTGCAATTTACGTGTTTTCTTGTATTTTACCACCATACAATAGCTGATTGCATAGACGCAGAAACTGAAAACTTTTAAACTAATTAAACAGCAATTAGAAATTACTCTAATGAAAAATTGAGCAAATCTACCACAACCTACAACCAGCAAATGAAGTTGCAGAAATCCCTTGGGTTTTTGAAAATTTAACTTCAAGTTCCTATTTTTTGCCACATGCACCAATTAAGGTACAGTGGAATTTGACTTACCAAGCAGCCATACAGCGGACGGAGTGACACTCCGCAGCTTGGAGGTCCCGAATCAGCCGCTTCCTACCGGAGACCGGGGCTTCACGATGTTATAGGCCGCAGGCTGGCGGTCAGAGCTCTTAAAGTCCACACCGCGCCCGCGGCTAGAAGCTCCGCAGACCGCGGCTTCAGTATATTATAGGCCGCTGGCCGGCGGTCGGAGCACTTCTTCAAACGACCCCCTGCAAGGGCTCGCCCGCTCTGCGATGGAAAGTCCACGCTGCGCCAGCGGCTAGAAGCTCCGCAGATCGCGGCTTCAGGATGTCATAGTCCACAGGCCAGCGATCGGAGCACTAAGATCAAGTAAGATCTCAGTAAAATCAAGAAGAAGGAAAGGGCATTCACAAAATCTATCATTAATCAAAGATTATATTGCATTTATGTAGTCTTTCTCACATTTCTGCATGACCCAAAACACGTCAAGCTCACAGTCGCCGAAAAGTTTTGAACATTTCAAAATCCAGCCGCGACCAGAAAAACGTTACGACTCTTTAGGCGACTTGAGGAGACTACTCACAGGCGTCATACAGGCGTCACCCCTGCGACCATGTGAAAACAGCCTAGTCGTCTGTAGTCGCCGAAAAAATCGCCTGTGGGACAGGGGCTTTAGTGTTTTTGCCGTTTGAAGTATGAATGGTGACATGAATGCCATGAGAACTTCCATGTTTCAATTCAATAAATGATACAGAATTTCAATAGTACAATAATTGTCACGTGCACCAAGTACAGTGAATTTGTCTTTGCATACAGTTCTGTGACAATCCGACATACTAAGTGTAAATGTGTAAGACAGTATACAAGAGTCGTCACGTTTTAGGCACTATTCTGTACCCTTGAAATTTAAGTAATAATGTTAGAGTCTTAATTTGGGCATGAAGGCCTGTTGTCCTGCGGCAGTACTTACAGGGGCCGGCCTGGCCAGGCGCTGTGTCGATGTCCTCCACCGCCACTCCGTGTCGCTGCAGGCCATGTCCAATCTGCTCACTTGGCCACTGTAGCGCCGCCCGATGTAATGGAGGTACGTGTAACAGAGGTTTGATAAAATAGTATAATTTCAATTCTGTCCCAATGTAGAGCCTGTTGGAAGCTGGAGGTTACCTCTCTTACAATGCCTGGTAAAAAATAATTAATTGATATATCTTGCAACTCACAACATATTAAAAAAAAATGGTTGGTTTTACAAACCAACCATTTTTATATATAAGCTACAACATGCATCAGTCTATATTTTCATTATAACAATCTCACCCAATGTATTTGAATTGCATATCAAAACGATTAGTTACCTTTTAATGAAAAATCGCAACCAACATCAATATCAAAAATTGTAGATTCATTCTTCCTACTGCTGGTGTTACGGGTCCCAGGAATGGGCACCGTAAGGCAGATAGATAACCTGTATAAAAGCAGGTGTGAGATAGCAAATGAGGACACATAGAAACATAGAAACATAGAAAGTAGGTGCGAGAGTAGACCACCAGGTCCGTCGAGCCCGCACCGCCATTCGCTCATGGCTGAACACTAAACAGACACACTTACCCACAAACAGTAGACACAAGACACAGAACACAAGACACTACCCTCCCCTTTATACCGCTATCACCCCTCTCCACCCCAAGAACCTCGCGATCTCCTGGGGGAGGCAAAAAACCGGATAAAAACCCAGGTCCAATTCGGGAAAAAAATCCGGGAAATTCCTCTCCGACCCCAATCCAGGCGATCGACACTTGTCCAGGAGATCACTCAGGTCTTACTATACTAACCATACCTAGGTCCATATCCCTGCCCTCTCCCCGTAGCCCCTTATCCCCTTGGCAGCTAAAAAACCATCTATTTTAGTCTTAAATATATTTAAAGTTTCTGCTTCCACTGCTCCCTGGGGCAGTGAATTCCATAAATTAACCACCCTCTGGGTGAAGAAGTTCTTCCTCATCTCAGTTTTAAAAGAGCCCCCCCTTATTCTGCAACTATGTCCCCTAGTTCTAGTTTCCCCGATCATTGGGAACATCCTCGGTGCATCCACCCGATCAAGGCCCCTCACGATCTTATATGTTTCAATGAGATCGCCTCTCATTCTTCTAAACTCCAAAGAGTAGAGTTCCAGCCTACTTAACCTTTCCTCATATGTCAATCCCCTCATTGCAGGAATTAATCTTGTAAACCTTCGCTGCACTGCCTCCAGGGCTAGTACATCCTTTCTTAAGTATGGACCCCAGAACTGTACACAGTATTCCAAATGTGGTCTCACTAATACTGTGTACAGCTGCAGCAAGACCTCCGTGTTTTTATACTCAATCCCCCTAGCAATAAAGGCCAAAACTCCATTGGCCTTCCTGATTGCTTGCTGCACCTGCATACTAACTTTTAGTGATTCATGTACTAATACCCCTAGATCCCTTTGCGTTGCATTACAACGCAGCTCCTCCTCATTTAGAAAATAACTTGCCCTATCATTTTTTTTCCCAAAGTGAATGACTTCACATTTATTAGTATTAAATTTCATCTGCCAAGTTGTTGCCCACTCACCTAGCTTATCTATATCCTTTTGCAGACTCTTCCTATCCTCCTCATCCCCTACTTTTCCTCCCATTTTTGTATCGTCCGCAAATTTTGATATATTACACTTGGTTCCCTCCTCCAAATCATTTATATAAATTGTGAACAACTGGGGTCCCAGCACCGACCCTTGCGGAACCCCGCTAGTTACCGGTTGCCATCCCGAGTATGAACCATTTATCCCCACTCTCTGCTTCCTGTTTGTTAGCCAATCCTCTACCCATGCTAATATATTACCCCCAATCCCATAATTTTTTATTTTTAGACACGGTGCGTCTTAATTCATCCCGAGCTTGCTTCTGCCGAGATGGGGGAAGTGCCTTGCTGTTTCCAGTCCCCGCAGCAACTGGAGTGACACAGGCGTTCCGCCTCACTGCTGCACATTATAAACTGCCAATGCACCATCAAATAAATTAAATCGAGGTGGTCACACCGTCTTAGGTGCGCCACATGCTCCCCAACAACAAAAGTGGCTCCTGACACTTTTAAATCACAAGATTCCATTGAAAATAATCAACAATCTTTCACAGACTCAAAAATGTTTACAATATTCAAAATCTTCAACTATAAAAAATATATGACTCTAGTTTGATTACATCACCACTGTGCATTCGCAATAACCCTGTACAGTACACGGCAAGTATGAATATTGGACCATGGGTGCACACTGGAATGATGGCCTGTACAGTGGGTGAGTATAGGGCATGAGGTACATGCCAATAGTGTTCACAGCAGGAAATGGTTGATAGGTCGGATGACCAAGAGATGAGTAGGTGAGCCTTTGGACTGGCCGTCTTTCCCTTGTGGACCGTCTCAGTGTAACAGGGGATCCAGGTTCAGAGTGTGAGAGAGAGTGCTCCTCGAGGTCTGCATCCGGAGGCAACTCTTGCTCGTCCTCCATCTGAGGTACATCGGGGTCCGCCTGCACAATCTTCTCAGCTTGTTCAGTGTCATGGGGAATGTCCTGATCATCCTCATGTTGTAGTTCGCCCTCATCTGTTAAGTGTCTTTTCCATTGATCCTTTGTCTGTATTTCAGCTTCGGGTGGCCTCAAGTCCATTTCAGGTGATATTTGGACCTCCATCCGTTCTTGACTTCTTCCATGTTTTCCGACTGATATGAATGAATCTTCATCCCTGTGTTGGGTCACCCGAGTGGGTGTTCTTTGTGCTTGCTTATGTTGGATTCTGGCAGGTTTACTAGGAGTCTGAGCTGGCATTCTCTCAGGCGTAGCTGCTGTCCTTGGCTCAGCCCGACTTAGGGGTATCCTCAACCAGTAACCTCCTCCTGACTCATCCGAGACCAGATGTCTCTGCATTCTCGGTTCTGCCTCTTATGTCACTCCTTCTCAACTGAGGTTTCCTTTGCGTCTGTGGCTTAGAAGTTGGTTTGGTCTGCTGCGATGGAAATTCCACTGGTAAATCATTGACCAGTAAAAGCAGGTTTCTATGCAGCGTCCTCAGTCTCCCTTTGCCATCGTTTTCTGGATGAATAACATACACTGGGTTGTCTGAGACTTGTTCCTTCACTACATATATCCTCTTCTCCCAGTAGGAACGTAGTTTACCAGGCCCGCCTCGCTCTCCCAGATTTCTAACCAACACTCTATGTCCAGGCTTCAGGACCACTCCTCTCACCTTCTGATCATAGTAGGACTTTCCTTTTGCACTTGAAGACTGACTGTTGTTGTTAGCAATGCGGTATGCTTCCGCCATCCTTTTTTGCCACTTCTCAGCATAACCTTTGTGCGTCACTGGATCTATTTCTTCAGCCAACCCAAACAAGAGATCCACAGGAAGGCGAGGGTGTCGACCATAGAGAAGATAGTGAGGGGAATAGCCAGTGGACTCATGGCGGGTGCAGTTATACGCATGTACAACCTGTGGGAGATGTTCTTTCCATGTCTCCTCTTTGTCTGTCAGAGTTCGCAGCATCTGCAGCAAGGTTCGATTGAATCGCTCTGCTGGATTACTTTGCGGGTGATATGGGGATGTTTGGGAATGGCCTACTCCAGAGAGCTGGCCAAGGGTTCGAAACAGTTCATTCTCAAATTCACGTCCTTGGTCATGATAGAGCTCGTTTGGGAATCCGAAACGTGGTACAAAGTCATTGTAAATCCGTTCTGCTGCCGTCCGGCCAGACTTGTTTTTTGTAGGGTAGGCCTGAGCAAACCTTGTAAAATGGTCAATTACTACTAGGATGTACTCATAACCCCCTTTGCTCTTTTCCAGGTGTAAGAAGTTGATACAAACCATTTCCAGGGGTGAGTTAGACTTCAGACCGCTCATGGGTGCACGCACATGGACTGTAGGCTTCTTCTGTTTGATGCAACTGCACTTCTTTGTTACATAGTCCTCGACACACCTTTTCATGTAGGGCCAGTAAAACCTCACCCTGGCGAGGTGAAGAACTCTCTCCATGCCCACATGTCCCATGTTGTCGTGGAGGTGCTTTAATACCACGGGTTGGTATTTCAGAGGTAGTACTAATTGTTTCCTACTTGTTGTTCTTCGGTACAGCAATCCATCCTCGATGTGCAACCTGCTCCACTCATGCAGAAGCTTGCATGCGGTTCCTTTCACAGTCCTTCTGATGTCGTCTTGTCAATTTGCTGTTCATCTCTTTGAGCTTTAAGATCTCTCCTATCTCGGGATCCTCTCTTTGAGCTTGGACCAAGTCGTCATGACTAATGCTGTGTAGAGGGGCGCGGGGCTGTAGGACAACATCTTGAGAGGAGACAGCAAGAGCGGCTATCCATGCCACATCTTTCCTCTGGGCTGCTTGACTTCCTTCCCAAGCTGCATTCACTACATCCTGCGACAACTCCTCTGTGCACGTTGACATGTACTGGTCAATATCAAGAGGGACTCGGGACAGAGTATCTGCGTCCGTGTTGACTCTTCCTGGTCTGTACCTGATGTCAAAATGGAAGTCTGACAGTTCTCCCACCCACCGGAGACCAACCGCATTGAGTTTGGCAGTGCTCATGATGTAAGTAAGTGGGTTGTTGTCAGTGAAGATGGTAAAGTGTGGAGCATAATGGAGGTAGTCCCTAAATTTCTCGCACACTGCCCACTTAAGTGCAAAGAACTCCAACTTGCTACTATGCATATGGTAGTTCCTCTCTGCAGCTGTCAACGTCCGTGACCCATACCCAATGACTCTCAGCTTTCTCTCCTGTTGCTGGTAGAGAACAGCTCCTAGACCTTGCTCTGATGCATCGGTATGCAAGACGAAAGGCCTGTCGAAGTTTGGGTATGCCAAAACCGGTGGATGTGTCAACATGTCAATCAGTCTCTCGAGTACACTTTGATGTTCAGCAGTGCACTATATGGGTGCCCTGGATGACAGTTGAGGTCCCTTGGCTTTACCTTGTCGAGACTGGACTTGAATTGAGGATTTCCCTTGGAGCATCTCATACAATGGCTTTGCTATCTTTGAGAAGTTTTGAATGTACGACCTGTAGTAACTGAGAAAGCCGAGAACCCTTCTCAAATCACCTACGGTCTGTGGTGTTTTGTCTTTCAAAGCCAGCACAGCATTCAGGTCCTTGGGATCAACTCGAATACCGTCAGCAGAGACAAGGCGGCCAACATAGCGAACTTCTTGCTTGAACTCACACTTTTCAGATCGGAGCTTTACCCCTTGATGTTGCAAAGCTTGGAGAACCTTGCGGACCACTTCCACGTGATCTTCAAACGACCGCGAGTAGCAGAGGATGTCATCGAGGTAGGGTATACAGCACTCATCCCTCAGAGAACTCAACATCTCCTCCATACTTCTCTGGAATGCTGCTGGCGCGTTTGATAAGCCAAACGGGATCCTTACCCACTCATAAAACCCCCAGGGGGTGATGAAAGCAGTGAGATGACGTGAACTTTCAGCCACGAAACCCTGGTGGTTGGCCTTACCCTGGTCAAGGATGCTAAACCACGAGTAACCACCCAAGGTGTCCAGCAAGTCTCGTATTCGAGGCAGTGGGTGTCTATCCGGCACCGTTTTCTGATTCAATAGACGATAATCTATGCAGAGGCGCAGTGTGCTGTCTTTCTTCCGCACACACACAACTGGAGCGGCGTAGGAGGACCTAGATTTCACTATCCATCCCTTGACAAGGAGGTCTTGAACATATTCCTTTACCTCTCTCAACAGCGGTTTTGGTATGGATGTGTACGCTCTCTGCACAGGAATGTCATCTTTCAGATTTATCACCATTTGCAAGCTTGGGTTGCATCCAATATCATTTTCATCTCTGGCAAAGGCTTTAGACTCCTCAAATAACATTTTCCTGACAACCTCTTGCTGATTTTCCTCCAGGTGATCAAGGTTCACGAGCGGATGCCACAGTGATGGAGTTGGTTGAGGAAGTTGAGAGGTGACCTCGTTGACTGTTGTCATGGATGCCACTTTTCTTGGAGGGTCAGCTTCCACAACCCTTTCAATATGCTGTAAGGTGCCCAGAGCTGTCTTACGTGGCAAGATGATGTCATGGCTGGTGTTGTTGCCAACAGCAATGGTGACATATGGTTTTAAAGGATTCTGCATTTCCACCAAACCTGCTCCTAGATCTAGCTGATCCAAAGGCTGACTGCCTTCATCTGATTCGAACAACACCAGACGGCCATAGGAGTTCATGGTTGGGGGAACCCGGCATCTCACCCAGCTGACTTGTCCAGCTGGAACGACCACGTCCTTTGCACCAGTTCTTAGGCGTCCTTGTGGCATGCTTGGCTCCACTGTCTGAATAAAACTCACCACTGCTTCTGCTTTCTCACTTGAAACACCAATGGCATTCTGAAACAACTGTAGGTACTAACCTTTCTGGCTGTCCTTCAACAAGCTGCTCCAGAACATTAAAACCAATCAACGGTCTCTCCATGGTCAAGCTGCTGACTAAGAATGGGACACTGATGGCAAGACTTGGGTCCTCATTCCCAGGTAGGTTGGTCATTATAGGAACCCATCCATCAAAAGGAATGAGCTCTCCGTTGACTGCATAAACCTTTAGCTCATCCAGTTCCTCAATGATCTCAGACATTGGTCGAATGTTTAGATCAGGCAGGTGTAGATCTTTCCAGGCACGGCTGATAATACTAACTTGTGCGCCTGAGTCAAGCAATGCAGTTACCGCCAAACCACTTAGATTACATTGTATCAGAGCCTTCTGTTGGCTATCATGTTGGCGACAGCTTTACGTTTGGTACATTGTGGTTCAAAAGAGAACTGAGAAGATGATTTGCTTTGTTTGTCATTGTACTGTGTGCTCGCTACTTCTGAAGTAGTGGACAAAGGAAGATCTGTATTGTTGTCATCACAATCAGTTTGAGTTTGGGGACGTTTCTCAGATCCGATCACTGGGTGCCCCCCTGCAGCGACCGGTTCAAGTTTCCCTGACTCCTGTTTCTTTAAGCAGCCACCAACAGCTCTGTGGCCTTCCTCCCCACATGAGAAACAATGGTTACAGTCTGGGCGGTTTTGTTCAACACATTTTGGACAACCGTATGGTTTATCTCTCCTGGGTCGCATTTTATTTTGAGAATATTGGTTCCTCACATCTGTTGGTTGTGGCTTAATTTGTCGTTTCATGGCCTCAATCATACTTGTGAGCTCATCTACTTTGGCTGTAAGCTCTTTAATTGGGTCTGTCTTTACTTTTGGCGCCGCGCTCTCTTGCTTGCTGCACTGTTCTTTTGCTGTATTCGGCTCAAACTGTGCACCATGTGCATGTACTGCAGCCTGCCGACGAAAAGGACCTATCCTCTTTTGTCTCTCACTTTCTTCACTGGTTATTCTCATTACCTGGCGCAGTATTGTCTCATCACTTACTTCACCACTGGACAAGAGAGGTTTTATTTCTCTGCGTAGGTCACTGTGTTTGTAGCCTAATCCCTAGTAAACTGTATGTAGGAAGCCATCTTGAACAGTAGCTGCACTGTATTTTATTCCTGCGTCTGACAGTTTTGATGTGAATAGGACACGTTGCTTCAAACCTATGACACGATAGAGGAATTGTTGTGGTGTCTCGTTCTCCTCCTGCTTGGCACATATTAACTCTTGGAATAACTCTGTACTGCTTTTTTTCTCTTGGGTGAGCCTGGAGAAATCCCTTGAGTTCCATCACAGTCAAGTCATCCTTGTTCATTAGCATCTCTTTAAAAATTCCAGGTTTTATTATCCGGAGCACACCACGAACTATCTCTGCATCATGGAAGCCTTCTTTGATCCCTTCCTCTATTTGCTTACAGACATTGTTATAACTGATGTCTGACGAATGATCACCAACCTGGCCCCCTTGTACCTTAAACTCCCTTCTCTGGAGGTAGGAGAGATCTCTTATCATCCCCTCTCGAATGGGTCGGACAACTGTCTGGTTGTGGTATGATGAGTCACTTCGAGACTTATTAGCCTGTGCTGCTATTGGCGAAGAGTCTTCTGGTGACTGAGTTGTCAGTACCATAATACTTTGTTTCAGCATTTTACCAAGCTCCTCATAGCTAGTGAGCATTGCCAGTAACTCTGCGTTTGTGGAGTCAGATACAGCAGTAGGTAGTACTGGGTCAGTTGTGAAAGCATCACTGTTTGGCAAAGTAGAACTGACTTGGAACATTTGGTTAGTAGTATCTCCATGAGCACCTATGGGTTGTATTTCTAGCTCTGGCAGACACAATACATTTTGGGTCCTTACAATATCATCAATAGCATCTTTCAAACCCAACAATTCAGACATTCCACTGTCTTCTGACTCTAACAAATGCTTACTGTACATGAATGAACTGATTTTGTCGAAGCAGCCTTCATGGTCTCCTTCATGGAGTTCAGACAGGTCCCAATCTGACGTTGAACCCACCTCTTTGGCGATGTGAAAGAGCTCTGCAGCTGACAAGGTGAGCAGTGACTTCCTAATGTCCCACACTAGGCTCTTCCTCCCACTCTCTGACATGGCAGCAGCTTTTCACCATCTTTTCCGATGGATCACAGTTCAGCAATGGCACAGTCTCTGCTCCGACTCACCGCTCTCGGCACTCAGCTCGAATCAGCCCTGTCTCGGTCTCAGGTGTCATTTGTTGATCAGCTCCAGCTCCAACCAGGAAGTGGCGCCGATCCCGGACGAGCCCCCACGATCTGTTACGGGTCCCAGGAATGGGCACCGTAAGGCAGATAGATAACCTGTATAAAAGCAGGTGTGAGATAGCAAATGAGGACACGGTGCGTCTTAATTCATCCCCAGCTTGCTTCTGCCGAGATGGGGGAAGTGCCTTGCTGTTTCCAGTCCCCGCAGCAACTGGAGTGACACAGACGTTCCGCCTCACTGCTGCACATTATAAACTGCCAATGCACCATCAAATAAATTAAATCGAAGTGGTCACACCGTCTTAGGTGCGCCACACTGGTATATTGATTCACATTTCAGTGGTTGGAAATCTTGACTTCAATCCCAATTGCGGGGGGGTGGGGTTGGGATCAATAACATTATTAGATGACTTAATTGTTAAATTCAAAATACATATTTAGCCCCAAAAGGAAACCTCATCAGCTAAGATTGATCTTTTAAAAATTAAAATCAAGTGAAAATTGCTGTGTGAAAATGCTTGCGATATAAAGCTACACTGGTGATGAAGTGTTTAGAAAATTAATTACTGATGTCTTTACCAGTTACTTAGGACTCATTACTTCATATAGTTCCTCGTGTACATATTAAGACTGAACAGTTGGGCCGGGCACAGTGGGGCAGCGGTAGAGTTGCCTCAGCGCCGGAGTTCTGAGTTCCATCATGACCTCGGGTACTGTCTGTACAGAGTTTGTACGTTCTTTCAGTAACCGTGAGGGTTTCCTCCGTATGCTCCAGTGTCCTCCCACATTCCAAAGACAAGCAGATTTGTAGGTTAATTTGCTTCTGTAAATTGTCCCTAGTTTGTAGGATAAAGCAATGAGTGATCGCTGGTCGGCACAGACTCAATGGGCTGAAGGGCCTATTTCCACGCTGTATCTCTAAACTAAATTGTCTCTTGGAGACACAAGGAACTGCAGATGCTGAAGAAAAATAGTCCCGACCTGAAACGTCAGCTATCCATGTTTTCCCGGGATGTTGCCTGACCTGCTGCATTACTCCAGCACTTTGTTTTCTTTGCAGATGCTGTAATCTTGATCTTGGCTTGCCAGATAGAATACTTCCCTTGCTAATGATGAAATAGGAAAGAAAAACATAGAAAATATAGAAAACATAGAAAAATAGGTGCAGGATAGGCCATTCGGCCCTTCGAGCCAGTACTGCCTTCAATATGGTCATGGCTGATCATCCAAAATCAGTACCCTGTTCCTGCTTTTTCCCCCATATCCCTTGATTCTTTTAGCCCTAAGAGCTAAATTTAACTCTCTCTTGAAAGCATTGGCCTCCACTGCCTTCTGTGGCAGAGAATTCCACAGATTCACAACTGGGTGAAAAGTTTCCCCCTCATCTCAGCCCTAAATGGCCTACCCCTTATTTCATAAATAACTCGAGAAATAATGCATGACATTTTTAGATAAGGCGATTTTTGACATCATGGCGTAAATCTCTATCGGAATATGTAAATATTTCACCGTTAGCGCGTCGTGTTTACAAGGAAATGTGAAACGCACACGAACATCACACACACATACACACACATCCAAGATCAGAGTTTTATGTATAGAGATGAACCTATACTTGGTTTGTTTAGAGTTGAACTGATTATTACATAAGTTTTAAAGGAGACTAAATGTTTAAACATGGACAAATCATGTAAACCAACAAAATGGTTCAATGTATTTTTATTATTGCATGTGCCAAGGTACAGTGAAATTCTTTTTTTTCATACAGATCATTAAAATCTGTAACAAGAAACTGCAGATGTTGGAATCTTCAGCAAAAGACAAACTACTCAACGAACTTGGCAGGTCAGGCAGAATCTGTCGAGGGAATGGACGGATAACATTTTGGGTCACGATTGATGGAATAGGGATGAGAAAGCTCAAAAGGAGAGTTGGCTATGGGGCAAAACCTAGCAAGTGATAAGTCAAACTCGGGTTGAGCCTGAATAAAGGCTCCCAAACCTGAAATGTCGCCTGTTAATTCCCTCAACAGTTTCCCCCAGACCCTCTCCAGCACTTTGTGTTTTGTGCAAGTGATAGATGAATATAGATTGGTGGGGAGCGTGTGGTTATTGGTGGAGGTGAAAGGAGATAAAAGGGTGCACGATAAGGAATGAAGAGGAGGAAGTGTGAAATGCAAAGCTGGAGGGAGGCATATGGGTGGAATGGGACATGGGAAGGAGGACGAGGAGCTAAAAAGGAATTACAAGACTTGGATTTCAGTTCAGTTTAGTTTATTGTCACGTGTACCGAGGTACCGTAAAAAGCTTTTGTTGAGTGCTGAATTGTCAGCAGAAAAACAATACATAATTACAATCGAGCCATTTACAGTGTAAAGATACATGTTAGGGGAATAATGTTTAGTGCAAGGTAAGAGCAGCAAAGTCTGATCAAGGGTCACCAAAGAGGTAGATAATAGTTAAGCACTGCTCTCTGGTTGTGGTAGGATTATCCAGTTGCTTGATAACAGCTGGGAAGAAACTGTCCCTGAATCTGGAGGTGTGCGTTTTCACACTTCTGTATCTTTTGCCTGATGGGAAAGGGGAGAAGAGGGAGTGGCCAGAGTGCGACTCGTCCTTGATTATGCTGCTGGCCTTGCCGAGGCAGCGTGAGGTATAAATGGAGTCAATAGAAGGAAGGTTAGATTGTGCGATGGTCAAGACTGCGTCCACAATTCACAGCAATTTCTTGCGGTCTTAGATGGAGCTGTTCGTAAACCAAGTTGAGATACATCCTGATAAAATGCTTTCTGTGGTGCATCTGTACTTGGTGAGAGTTGTATGGGTCATGCCGAACTTCCTAAGCCTTCTAAGAAAGTAAAGGCGTTTGTTAGTTGTTGCTTCAATATGGGTGGCCCAGGAGTTGTTGTTGATATTGACTCCTAGAAATTTGCTGTTTTCAACTATCTCCACTTCGGCACTGTCAAGGCAAACTGGGTTATATGTACCGCTTCACTTCCTGAAGTCGATCACCATCTCCTTTGTCTTACTGACATTGAGAGAATGGTTGTTGTCTCTACACCAGGACGCGAGGTTCTGGATCTCCTTCATGTACTCCTTCACATCGTTATTTGATATCTGGCCCACAATGGAGGTGTCGTCTGCAAATTTGAAAATTGAATTAGATTTGTACATGCTGCACAGTTGTCGGTGTACAAGGAGTAAAGAAAGGGGCTGAGAACGCATTCTTGCAGAGCAACAGTGTTGAGAATTATCATGGAGGATCCCCTATTTTCTGTTGGTCAGAAAGTTAAGATCCAATTGCATAGATGAGACACCAAGTCCCGCGAGTTTAGTGATAAGCTGAATAATGGTATTAAAGGCAGAGCTGTGGTCTATGAATTGGTCTGACGCAGGTGTCTCTCTTAGCAGGAGTTCCAGGGATGAGTGTAGGGATAAGGTGATGGCATAGTCCGTGGGCATGTTGTGGCGGTAGGTGAACTGTCAGGTTCAAGGCCACTGGGAGTTGAGCATATGGAGGAGGGAAAAAGAACAGGGAGATTAGGGTGGTGTAAGATGGTGGGAGAACCAAGGTTGGGGTGAGGGCAGTGGAAAGAGAGGTAATGGAGGGATTGGGGTGTATTATTTGAAAATTATTTGAATTCAATAGAAGCTACTCACAACCCAATGATATAAACATTGACTCTCCAATTTCAAGTAATACCCAATCACATATTTAACCTATCACCTAATCACCCTGCTTCTTTCCCCTCTTCTGTTTGCACAACTCCCACTATCAAATTCTTATTTCCCTTATCCCCTCCCTGTCCCACTCCATCCATAACCCTCCCTCCAGCTTTACATTTCACAGCTCCTGTTGTTTCCTTATCTGACACCCTTTTGTCTCCTTTACATTTGGGTTAGGAGATCTTCCAATAATCTAGAATTTAAATTGATTTTTCTGTTTCGTCACTTGACTGGACATTATTCCCTTTGAGCAGTCTTAGCCAAATTGAAAGACAAGACAGGCCAAACATGATTATTGATGTTGGTACTGAATCCATGACATCTATTTGATGAAACTGCATGTCTCCAAGTTTTACATTAAGAACCATTGCATTTTTCACATCTTGTTTTATTAGTACAACTATATATAGTTATAGTATAAAATATCATTTACAACCAATATACATTATTTAGAAGCACAAAAGTACAACAAGGAAAGTGCTCCAACGATCGAAACACAAGGAACTGCAGGCGCTGGAATCTTGAGCAAAACATAAAGTTCTGGAGGAACTAACGGGTCAGGCAGCATTTCTGGAGGAAAGGGACAGGCGTTGTTTCAGGTTGGAACCTTTCTTCATACTTGGTTGGTGCAGGCTTGGTGTAGGATAGAAATAGTATACTGGTGATCGCTGATGAAAGTGGATGGTGGGCCAAAGGGTCTTTTTCATCTCTCGCTTTATCTTTATCTCTCTCTTTTTTTCTTTCTCGTTATCATAGAGCACTTTGAAAGTGTGGACATGTGATTAGCGGGAGGCTCTTACCATTAGTGGTGACGTTGAGGACCAGAGGTCATAGATATAAAGAGCAAGAAAATAATGAACAACATGAAGAAAATCTTTTTATGTAGTGCTGGCTTGTCAAGAATGCACGACTTGAGGGTGTGGTGGAGATAGGTTATGTTGTGGCATTTAAAAGAGAATTATATAAATAGACTACAGAGAAAGGGTGGAGAGTGCGCATCTGGTTCTAAGCCAGCTCACAGTGTCATCATGTAGTCATTATATGATTCTATGAAGGTTTACACTTTCCATGACAATGAATTTCACTCAAATGTCTGCCGTCTAAGTTAAAGTAATTGACCTGTAATAATTTGCTTTATCCCTGCTACTATTTTAAACGATGATACAGTGTTAGCACATTTCTTGATATCATTGCCATTGACAAAGAGGATTCAAAAGTTTAGGCTGAAGACTTGTTCATTTGTGAAACCTGCCAAGTCCATACTCCTGTGCTCGATAAATTTGAAAGTATGGAAGAACAAGAAACTACAGAAACAAAGAATTGCAGATAGACAAAAGTGCTGGAGAAACTCAGCGGGTGCAGCAGCATCTATGGAGCAAAGGAAATAGGCAATGTTTCGGGCCGAAACCCTTCTTCAGACTGATGTAGGGTGGGGAGCGGGGAGAAGAAAGGAAAAAGGAAGAGGAGGAGCCCGAGGGCTGAGGGAGAGCTGAGAAGGGGAGGAGACAGCAAGGACTACCAGAAATTTGATGTTTATGCTGCTAGGGTGCAGACTGCCCAAGCGGAATATGAGGTGCTGCTCCTCCAATTTCCAGTGGTGCTCACTCTGGCCATGGAGGAGGCCCAGGACAGAGAGGTTGGATTCGGAATGGGAGGGGGAGTTGAAGTGCTGAGCCACTGGGAGATCAGGTTGGTTAATGCGGACCGAGCGGAGGTGTTCGGCGAAACGATTGCCAAGCCTACGCTTGGTCTCAACGATGTAGATCAGCTGACATCTAGAGCAGCGGATGCAATAGATGAGGTTGGAGGAGATGCAGGTGAACCTCTGTCGCACCTGGAACGACTGCTTGGGTCCTTGAATGGAGTCGAGGGGGGAGGTAAAGCGACAAGTGTAGCATCTCTTGCGGTTGCAAGGGAAAGTGCCCAGGGAGGGGGTGGTGCGGAAGGGAAGAATTGACCAGGGAGTTACGGAGGGAGCGGTCTTTGCGGAAAGCAGACGGGGGGAGATGGGAAGATGTGGCGAGTGGTGGGGTCACCTTGGAGGTGGCAAAAATGACGGAGGACTATTTGTTGTCTGTTACGGCTGGTGGGGTGAAAGGTGGGATGGGTAGAGAGAGCAGTGCCCTTGTTACGAGTGGGGGGATGGGTAGAGAGAGCAGTGTTACGGGATATGGAAGAGACCCTGGTGAGAGCCTCATCTATAGTAGGGGAGGGGAACCCCCATTCCCTGAAGAATTGCAGATGCTGATTAATACATAAAAGGACACAAAGTGCTGGAATAACTCAGTGAGTCAGGTAGCATCTTTGGAGAACGTAGATAGATAGGTGCAGGAGTAGGCCATTCGGCCCTTCGAGCCAGCATCGCTATTCACGTTCGTTCAAATTTATTGTCACATGCACCAATTAAGGTACAAGGATATTTGAGTTACCATACAGCCATACTAAGTGAAAAGCAACAATACACACAGCCACATAAAATAAAATTTAACATAAACATCCATCACAGCAGAATCCACATTCCTCACTGTGATGGAAGGTAATAAAGTTCAATCATCCTCGTTTGTTCACCTGTGGTCGGGCCTGTTGAACCCTCCGCAGTCGCCGCTGCCGATGGTCCGATGTCCGATGTCCGAAGCCCTCGCATCGGGATGATCGAAACTACAGTGTCGGGACGGATTGGAACATGGAGCTCCCGAGTGTTAAAACCCACAGGCCCCGTGGTTGGAGTTCTTTCGCAGGCGATCCTCGGCAAAGGATCGCAGCCTCCATGATGGTAATCCGTGCGGCGCCCGGACTCAGTATGATCATGGCTGATCAGCTAAAATCAGTACCCAGTTCCTGCTTTTTCCCCATATCCCTTAAATCCTTTAGCCCTAAGAGCTAAATCTAATTCTCTTGGAAACATCCAGTGAATTAGCCTCCACTGCCTTCTGTGGCAGGGAATTCCACTATAGGTGACATTTCAGATAAAGACTGAAGACTGACTTGGACTGGTGGACATGGATCGCAGAACTTTTTTTGGCTAGACATGTTTCAATGTCTCCGGCTTTGGATGAGGCGCTGCTGTGTTCTGAGCAACCTGGTCGTGGGTGTTGGATTGCCGGGGCGGAGGGAGGGATTGAATCAGAGGCAGCGGCGGAGGCAGATGCGGACGGTCATCCGGGGCCGGCGAGTTTTAGCCGGGCTGGCGAGTCGCTCGCTGCAGCTCCGGCCATGGAGCAACCTCAGTGCAAGTCCTGGGCCGTCGGAGGCATGGGAAGCATTGCGCCGCTGCCGTGAGAGTCTCTGCGCCAAATTCGCCCTGGTGAACGGCATGGACCAGGCTGTGGCTCGGTGCATCCTGGAGGACAACCAGTGGCTGCAGGAAATAGGTACCAAGCACTGGTAGAACGGATGGAAGATAGTGGCCTTCAAATGGGGGTGGTTGGAGAAAGTATCCTGCTTGCCTGCTAGATTTTCACTTTCTGTAACTGCAGGAAAAATGTTCGCGATGTTGGGGGAGTCCAGAACCAGGTGTCACAGTTTAAGAATATGGGGTAGGCTATTTCGGACTGAGATGGGGACAAACTTTCTTCACCCAGAGAATTGTGAATATGTGGTATTCTCTGCCACAGAAGGCAGTGGAGGCCAATTCACTGGATGTTTTCAAGAGAGAGTTACATTTAGCTCTTGGGGCTAGCAAAATCAAGGGATATGGGGAAAAACAGGAAAGGGGTACCGATTTTAGATGAACAGCCAGGATCAAATTGAATGGCAGTGCTGGCTCGAAGGGCCGATTGGCCTATTCCTGCACCTATTTTCTATGTTTCCATGCTTGAGTATATGGCAATAAAACTCGACCTCTATTTTGAAGCATTCATGCATGGTGGAGGTATAATGTAGTCATAGAGTGATACAGTGTGAGGACAGGCCCTTCTGCCCAACTTACCCACACCCGCCAACATGTCCCAGTTACACTACCTGCTTTTGGTCCATATCCCTCCAAACCTGTCCTATCCATGTATCAGTCTAACTGTTTCTTAAATGTTGGGATAGTCCCTGCCTCAACTACGTCCTCTGGCAGCTTGTTCCATATACCCACCACCCTTTGTGTGGAAAAGGTTACCCCTCAGATTCCTATGAAATCTTTTCCCTTTCACCTTAAATCTATCCTCTGGTTCTCGATTCACCTACTCTTGGCAAGAGATTCAGTGTATTGAAATGTATATTTTTAATGCATTTTAGATTTCTAGAAAGTCTTACTTTAAAAAAAAAGTAACGTTTCCACAAACATATACCCCCTTTATTAATGTCATGGTTTGATGATTCTAAATTCAAATCAAAATGAAATATACGTCAAAAGGAGAACGCATACTTTCAAAATAGTCAGGTTTTTTCCCCCTAGCAAAACATAATTTGTATGACTTTGCAAAATCAGGAAATGTTATGATTATTTCTTGTCCCTTTTCCAACTACAAACCAAAAAAAAAATACACTTGAAATTATAACACATTTAAAAGTTTTTTTGTCAAATTTTCTGTACCATGCAAGGTACTGCCGTCGATTTGGCAGTACCTAGATGGGGGGTATATTCCCCCACTTTTTGAGGTGGAGGATGGCCTGTATTATTATCCTGTTTTTGGAGGTCGAGCAATAACAAAAATAATAATCACCTGCTCCTATCTCTCATGTAGGCCCTACATTATCTTAAAAATACTTCAAACAAAAAACATTGAAATCATACTTCTACAATGCACTAAAACATGATTTTAATACATCAAATTTACAAAAAATCCCTACCATGGGAGGGGGACACCTCCCTCCCACACCCTCCCCCCACTCGGTCGCTCCACTCCCTCGCTGGGTACCCCCAAGGCCAATGATCTGTGATTGCTCAGCCGCCCCACTTTCAAAACCACTCCGCGCCCCCTGGTTGAGATTGGACTCTGAAGCTTCTCAACCCCAAACGTCACCAATCCAAGGAGCTGTGGAGTGTTGGTTTACAAAAAAAGACAAAAGGTGCAGGAGTAAAACTGCAGGTCAGGCAGCATCTCTGGAGAAGATGGATAGGTGACGTTTTGGGTCAGGATCCATCTTCAGCAAGTTCAGGCATGAGCTGATGGTGAATATGAGTTGCTTAAACACTTTTGTTCTTGATTTGAAAGTATGATTTAATTGCACACCAAGTACAGGCTGTCCCCAAGTCAAGTGACTCTCTGTGTGCTGGTCCCAGCAGTGGATCTGCAATCATTCATTACCATCGCGCCACTCTTTTAAACCTCTACTCCAACAGCTGTATTTCTTACTATCCTGTATCTGTACGCTGCGGACAGCTTGATTGGAATCATGTACTTTCTGCTGACAAAAAAGCTTTTCACTGTACCTTGGTACATGTGACAATAAACTAAACTAAACCAAGGTCTAAGAGGTGTGGTATGTTTGGGTTGAGCAAAGTTGAAGTATGCTGATTCCATATATGCTATGCCAGGAAAACAAGACTGCATTCCGTGCCTTGACCTGTTAAAGGTCTGTGCCTGCTGGGTGAGTGGGGCTGGGCTGAGGTGAGATTAATGAGGCTGAGGTGGGTTGAGGTGAAATGGAAAAGACACAAAGTGCTGGAGTAACTCTGGGTCGCGCAGCATCTCTGGAGAACATGGATAGGTGATGTTTTGGGCCAGGACCCTTCTTCAGACAGGTAAGCTGGGAGAGGGACTAGGCTGGCTTCAGGTGGGGGGGCTGAGCAAGTGAGGGTGTGGCTTGGGTGGGGCGGGGCTGTGCTGATGGGGGCGGGGCAGAGGTGGGGCTGATGCTGCTAGAGGGCAGGGCTTGAGAGATACTGGGCCGGGCTCGGGTGGGTGTGAGCTGCCGGGACTGGGCCGGCCGGCCAGCCAGTGCTCTGGCGGGTGGGGCTGAGCCGGAGGGGCAGCGCTGTTGTGGGCGGGACTGATGGATGGGGCGGGTGATGTCAGCGCCGTCGGGCTGAGCACTGTGGGAAGGGAGGAGGCGCCATCTTATGCCGTGTGATTGAAGCCGCAGGAGTCGGCGCTTGTGGAGGCGGGCGGGCGGGCATTCGGGCATCGCCGGAACAATCTGGAACATTGGCTTGTACAGTTTTATATTTTTGCACGCCTGCGAAAACAACGGCACATCCCCGACCCAGAGTGTCGCCAACTTGGCTGCTCTCCCGGCACCGATTGCCTGTGCTGTAACCGGCTCCGGCCCGTTAGTGACAGGATTTGCTGTTGTGCGGAAAATCAAGGCGGCATCACTGCTCTTGTCGCCTCCAGTTGACAGGAAAGGACCGTGAGTGTGAAGCAAACGGTGGCCGGTTTTACAATCTGACGGGCGGACGGAGGTGAGGGGACGGGGTGCTAATCCCGAGTCAAACGGCTGCCGGTCGCTGTCTAAACAAATCGTAACAAATCTCTGCAAAGCCCACGCCGAGGTTTTGCATTCGTTGCTTTCCTTGTTCAGTGATTTGATGAGCAACATGCGCAGCTGCAGGTTTGCTTGAGGCTGCGGCCGCTTCTAGAAACGCCCCTAGATGTTCCATCGTTTGACAGATCACTATTAATCATATTTGTGCTTTGAATCTTCTCTCCGAGTTAATTCACGTTGGTAGCGCTATGCTTTAAATGGTAGGGTTGAGCTTGTCACTATATTTTGTGGCCTGGCTGAGGGGTTGGCGGTTATGTAGCTGTGACTCATTTCCTTGTAAAATGAGAACACTTCAATGTTGTTATATCGACCAGTGACATTTGCTTTGCAGAGTGGCGGCCTTGCCTGTGTAGCATGCGGCGTGTTCAGCAAATCTCCCAGAGATGCTGCCTGACCCGATGAGTTACCCCAGCATTTTGTGTCAATCCAACAGATGGCTAGCAGATATGGTTTGAAATTGTCTTGATTAGTTCTTGCTTGATATGTTTAAATTACGGCGGAATAGAGCAGAATGAGAGGAATAGATAGGATGAATGCTACAGAAAGGATGTTGTTATGCTGGAAAGCGTGCAGTGAGGACTTACGAAGATGTTTTCAAGTCTCGAGAGCCTGAGCTCTAGGGGGAGGTTGAGCAGGCTAGGACTTTACTCCTTGGAGCACAGGAAGACGAGGGATAATCTTACAGAGGTGTACAAAATTATGATGGGAATAAAGTAATTGCACAGAGTCTTTAACTCAGAGTAGGGTAATCAACAACCAGAGGACATAGGTTTAAGGCGCGGGGGAAAGATTTAATAGAAATCCGAGAGGCAACCTTTTTTACAGAAAGGGTGGTGGGTATATGGATCGAGCTGCCGGAGGAAGTGGTTCAGGTAGGTACTATTACGATGTTTATACAACAATTGACAGGTACATGGGTAGGATAGGTTTAGAGGAATATGGGCCAAATGCAGGTAGGTGGGACTAGCATAGATGAGGCATGTTGGTTGGCGTGAGTAAGTTGGGCCAAAGCACCTGTTTCCATGCTGTATGATTGACTATAATAGAAAGTAAACAGCTCTGAATATTTGACAAGACAGGTTCAAGTTTGATTGCTACAAGTAGCAGTATCTATGGAACAAGAAACGGGCAATATTTATAATCAGCTTTACATTGGATGTATTGTGGACGTTAGCCGTAATTATTTGCAATTTAAAAAATGAGACACGAGGATACAAATATACCATTCATTTATCCGACTTTCAAATATTTCTGAATTCCAAAATATTTGAATATTAAACGTTTTCAAAAATCTTGGTTATTAGGGGCCACACCTTATCACATTAAATTTTTAGAGCCGTAAGATTTGGTACACAAATCAATCACATTTCCAGCTTCATATAGTGACAATGTAGAATGTCTCAAGAGCTTTGATTGCAGGCTAGTGTGCTCCTCTTGCGTGTGCACATGTATCAGCATAATGTCTTTATTTTAGCAACAGTTCATATTGAAACTGAGGGAAGGGATGAGCCGAGAAAAAACGTACAAGCTATTTTTTCTTCCTGTGAAGGTTGGTACTACAGAAGCCTATACCACTAAGGATGAATCCATAAAAAAAAATAGATGGAGCCTGTAAGCTGATGAGGATGAATTCCCGCTCCCAATCTACCTCGTTTTGCCTCTTGCACGTTTTTATCCAGACTTTCTCATCAGCTGTGACACGATATTTTGCACCCTGTTTCTATTTTCTTTTGCACTACTTGTTGCACCTGGAGGTTAGTCTATATCGGGTGAACTGCCAGAGGAAAGCTACAGAAGTAGATACAGTTACGATTTTCAAAAGATATTTGGACAGATATGGAGAGGAATGGATTAGAGAGCAATGCCAATTACAGATATGGATCTATTTCTGCACTGTTTAGCTGCGATTCCATGATCATTAACCTGCACATGCTTATTCTGTAGATAAACACAAAGTGCTGGAGTTATATGAGTTGCTTCATTTAACCCCTATCATTACAATCCCATCATCTGTCGACCTCTTCTTCTGGTTCCATCCCCTGCCAGGGAGGAAATCTCACTGCAAGAATATTGGTGCACTGCAAGCCATTGACAGAACATTGGTCAATCTTTGCTAGCAACAGCTGCTAAATATATATATTTCTTTTTAGAGTTGTTTAGCATTAGTTATAACATAATGGCTGCTCTGTTGCTAGTAAAGTATCAGTAACTGTACTTAAATGATCGATCCTGTTACAAGGGGCCCATTGGTTTGTCCTAAGAATGTTTGAGATATAAATATAATTAGCCTTTCGCAGTGGACTGTTTTGCCTAAATATGGGGAATACTACAGATTAGAAATCCCAACCCCAAATTAAAACCCAACAAAAACTGGTAATCAACAGTAAATTACATTAATTGACAGGGGAAACTTGCCTTGAATAATGATGGAATTTCTTTATTCAATATGTAATTAACCTAATGTAATGAACGGTGATTATTAACTCCATTGGATCGAGAATCTGTATTTGATATGTTTTTGTGTTTTATTCTTTGTTTTCCTAGAATCTTATTTAATTATGACATGGTGATAGTAGTTGGGGCTGGAGGGATTGACTTTGTTTCACCAAAATCATAGGAGCTATATTTCACCATTTACAAATTTAAAAAATAACTTTTAATTCCCAGTTTGGAATAAAAGTAGGAGATCTGTAAAAATGAAGCTGCTTTTATGGACTGCACTAAGAAGCCATGGGAAAGTTGAGTGGTAATAATTTTATGCAAAGTGGTCAATGTTATAGAAGAAGGGTCTCGACCCGAAACGTTGCCTATTTCCTTCGCTCCATAGATATTGCCTCACCCGCTGAGTTTCTCCAGCATTTTTGTCTACCTACGATTTTCCAGCATCTGTAGTTCCTTCTTAAACAAAATGTTATAGAACCTGTACTTTATGATAGCCATAAATGATACAAATAAAGATTTTAGTAAATAGAGAAGATAATTGTAAGCCTGTATACTTAGTCTTTAGACATTAGAGATACAGCATGGAAACAGGTCCTTCGGCCCACCGAGCCCGCGCCAACCGGCGATCATCCCGTACACTAGCACTATCCTTTAAACTAGGGACAACTCCGGAGAAAACCCATGAGGTCGCTGAGAAAATGTAGAAACTCCATACAGACGCACTCATAGGCAGGATTGAACCCGGTCTCTGGCACTCTGAGGCAGCAACTCTACCACTGTGCTGTGTATTTATGTACTTTTAGCATGAGAAAAGAATCTGGCTGCCTTGGTTACATGAAACACAACACTAAATTTCAATGTTTACAGCAATGAATATGTAATCTGCAAGTTTGTACCAATACAACACATGTTTGGCATTAACCTATGCAGAGCTGTTGCATTTTAAACATTTACTGTGTCCAATAATTACAAATGCAGATTGTGCAGGTATATCTGAACAAAATTCAGAATTTAATCCCATGTAAATATTCACATTACCCACAACTGTTTTAATTTGTACTTAGGTGTTTGGAACAAATTCTAATAGTTATTTGTAATATGCTAGGTCCTGAAATATCATCTCTAAATGGTTGCTCACTTTTAGACAGCCCTTAAAACACACTTCGATCATGGCTGATCTATTTTTACCTCCCAACCCCATTCTCCTGCCTTCTCCCCATAACCTTTGATGCCCGTACTAATTAAGAACCTATCAATCTCCACTTTAAAAATATCCAATGTCTTGACCATCACAGCAGTCTGTGGCCATGAATTAGACAGATTCATCACCCTTTGCTAAAAAACCCCATCTTCATCTCCATTCTAAAAGTACTTTATTTTGTTCTGAGGATGTGCCCTCTAGACTCCCATATATTATAACTTGATGATTGATCAGAACCTATGCAGTTGGTTAACTCAATCCTTGATTGCTAATCTTTCAAAAGTTTATGTTCATAAATGATAGCAGAATTAGGCCATTTGGCTCTTTAAGTCGACTCCCCCATTCAATCTTGTCTCATCTATCTTTCCTTCTCAACCCCACTCTCCTGCCTTCTCCCCATAACCCCTGACACCTGTACCAATTAAGAATCTATCAATCTATGATTTTTTTTTTTAAATCCATTGACTTCAAGTTCAAGTGAGTTTATTGTCATGTGTCCCTGATAGGACAATGAAGTTCTTGCTTTGCTTCAGCACACAGAACATAGTAGGCATTTACTACAAAACAGATCAGTGTGTCCATATACCATTATATAAATATATACACACATGAATAAATAAACTGATAAAGTGCAAATAACAGATAATTGGTTATTAATGATCAGAGTTTTGTCTGAGCCAGGTTTAATAGCCTGATGGCTGTGGGGAAGTAGCTATTCCTGAACCTGGTCGTTGCAGTCTTCAAGCTCCTGTACCTTCTACCTGAAGGTAGCAGGGAGATGAGTGTGTGGCCAGGATGGTGTGGGTCTTTGATCATACTGCCAGCCTTTTTGAGGCAGCGACTGCGATAAATCCCTTCGATGGAAGGAAGGTCAGAGTCGATGATGGACTGGGCAGTGTTTACTACTTTTTGTAGTCTTTTCCTCTCCAGGGCGCTCAAGTTGCCGAACCAAGCCACGATGCAACCGGTCAGCATGCTCTCTACTGTGCACCTGTAGAAGTTAGAGAGAGTCCTCCTTGACAAACCGACTCTCCGTAATCTTCTCAGGAAGTAGAGGCGCTGATGTGCTTTCTTGATAATTGCATTAGTGTTCTCGGACCAGGAAAGATCTTCAGAGATGTGCATGCCCAGGAATTTGAAGCTCTTGACTCTTTCAACCATCATTGATATAAACAGGACTGTGGGTTCCCATCCTACTCCTTCCAAAGTCCACAATCAGTTCCTTCGTTTTGCTGGTGTTGAGGGCCAGGTTATTGTGCTGGCACCATATGGACAGTTGCTCGATCTCTCTTCTATACTCTGACTCATCCCCATCAGTGATACGTCCCACAACAGTGGTGTCGTCAGCGAACTTGATGATGGAGTTCGCACTGTGACCGGCTACGCAGTCATGAGTATAGAGTGAGTACAGCAGGGGGCTGAGCACGCAGCCTTGAGGTGCTCCCGTGCTGATTGTTATCGAGGCTGACACATTTCCACCAATCCGAACAGACTGGTCTGTGAATGAGGAAGTCGAGGATCCAATTGCAGAGGGATGCGCAGAGACCCAGTTCTGCGAGTTTGGTAACCAGCTTGGAGGGGATGATTGTGTTAAATGCCAAGCTGTAATCAATGAATAACAGCCTGACATATGAGTTTTTGTTGACCAAGTGGTTTCCACAGCCTGCATTGGAAATGAATTCCACAGATTTACCACCCTCTGACTAAATAAATTCTTCCTCATCTCCTTCCGAAAGGTACATTCTTTTATTCTGAGGCTACGGCCTCTGATCCTAGACTCTCCAACTAGTGAAAACATCCTCTCCATAACCACTATCCAGGCCTTTCACGATATTATTAATATGGTAATAACGCGATTGTTATTGCCTGTTGCTGCAGTGCAAAATCATGGTGCTTTAGTACAGTGTAATCTGAAATATACCGTTGCAAGGAATTGGGAAAATAAAATCAGTCCATCAGTGTAGCAATCGTCCATGGGGTAGTAACTACAGAATAGTTAATTTTGCTTTTTTATGTGGGAAAGGCACAAATGCTTAAAACTAGAGGTTGATTCTTAAACATTTTGTAACTAGAAGTTGTACACATATTCCTATTTGGCCCTGCTTTTGCTTTCTCAACTTAGTTTTCAAGCATCCATTGATGTTTACAAGACCTGGTGAAAACATTGAGTTGGCGAAATTAAATTATTGGTGGTTTCAGTTTTCTTATCAAGGAAAATGAAACTGAGTTGAGTAGTGGATCTGCAGTTCATTTTTATGTTGGTGTTCTTCATATTAAATAACATGATTTTGAAGTGTAAAATACTCTGAACTGTATTTATTTTAATATTTTGACCTATAAATTTTTATTAAATTAAATTGGCTATTTTGGCCAATTTTTCAAAACAACTTGGGGCACCATATGCCTCAGATCTGAATGTTCACGATGTTATAATAGGATACAGTGCTTGAAATCTATGCAACATAATTTGTTTACATTCTTACACAAAATCAATTGGAAATCTTAAATTCAATCATGATGAAACTTATAAGGCTCTATAAATGAACATGGGCAATAGTACTTTCCAAAAAGGTGAAATAAACCAACTTCTAATTTTGCTCATAAGGTTACAATTGTATTGAAGCCAAACCCTTTAACACTCTTAACATTATTGAGCCATTTATATCACATCATGTAATTTTTAAAGGACTTCATGCCTATTGTGAATGAAACAATTGTCAAGATTTACATGTGATGCTGTCTTTTGACTCAATGCATACTCTTTTCTGACACAACAAAATGATGTAACCAGCACTTACAGACCTGCAGATGGAAAATAAAATGGCAAGCTCATAACTAACACAGTGCTTACTGATTGATAATTTATGGTACCAACAAGTGAGGTCATTCTTGAAAGCTGCTGCTCAGTTTATATTTTTTACAATTTGTTAATCCTTTTTTTCAGGATGTATGACACCATGTCTACAATGGTGTATTTAAAGGAAGATAAATTTGAAAAACTCTCCCAGGAGGAGATAATTGGAAAAACAAAGCAGGTGATTCAAGGGATTGAGGCATTAAAAAATGAACACAACTCCATTTTGCATAGCCTGCTGGAAACCCTGAAGTGCCTGAAAAAAGACGATGAGATGAATTTGGTTGAAGAAAAATCCAACATGATTCGAAAGTCCCTCGAAATGTTGGAACTTGGTCTCAGTGAGGCACAGGTAAAAATTCTCTTACTTGTTCAAGATTTTTATATCTATCTATCTATCTATCTATCTATCTATCTATCTATCTATCTAACTAAAAGTCTGTTCTTGACCGGTTTTGGCGATCTGTGCTGCGATCTCCGAGAGAACGCCGCCACCTACGGCCGTCATTTTTGGCCACCTCGCTCAGAGCCCCCCTCCGCCGCATGTGTGCCGAGGATTTTTCCAGTCGATGAAAAATGACAGTGATATTAATGATTTTACAAAATTCCCCATTCTCTCTGCTGCCCCCGCTGGCGGCAGGGGGGATGGACTATAAAACCAGGAAGTGGTGTGCCTCAATTAGTCTGCAAACTGGAGGAAGGCAGAGGGTCACGTTTCTCTGAGCTGTGAATAACACTGAACACATGTCCACACAACTGAGTAAGTACCCTTCATGTGGTTTGAAAATGAAAATATGGTTAAAGTAAAAAAGCACTGCCTGTAAATGGTTGTTTGGGGGTTTGGGTTGAAATAAAAAGGCACTCTCTCTCCTCCCCCCCCTCCCTCTCCTCCCCCCCCTCCCCCCCCCCCTCCGCTTCCCCCCCCCCCCCTCCTCTCCCCCCCCTCTCCTCTCCCCTCCCCTCCCCCCTCTCCCCTCTCCCCTCTCCCCACCTCTCCTCTCCCCCCCTCCTCCTCTCACCCCTCCTCCTCTCCCCCCATATCCTCTCCCCCCCTCTCCTCTCACCCCCTCTCCTCTCCCCCCTCCTCCTCCTCCCCCCCTCCTCCTCTCCCCCACCTCCTCTCCCCCCCCACCTCCTCTCCTCCCCCCCTCTCCACTCACCCCCCCTCTCCTCTCTCCCCCCTCTCCTCTCTCCCCCCCCTCTCCTCTCCCCCCTCTCCTCTCCCCCCCCTCTCCTCTCCCCCCCCTCTCCTCTCTCCCCCCTCTCCTCTCTCCCCCCCTCCACTCTCCTCTCTCCCCCCCTCTCCTCTCTCCCCCCTCTCCTCTCTCCCCCCTCTCCTCTCCCCCCTCTCCTCTCCCCCTCCCCTTCTCCCCCCCCCCCCCCTCCCCCCTCCCCCCCCCCCCCCCCCCTCCCCCCCCCCCCTCCCCCTCTCCCCCCCCCTCCTCTCTCCCCCCTCTCCTCTCCCCCCCTCTCCTCTCTCCCCCCCTCTCCTCTACCTCCTCTCCCCCTCCCTCTCCTCTCCCCCCCTCTCCTCTCCTCCCCCCTCCTCCTCTCTCCCCCCTCTCTCTCTTCCCCCCCTCTCCTCTTCTCCCCCCTCTTGTCTCCTCTCCTCCCCCCTCTCCTCTCTCTCTCCCCCCTCCTCCTCTCCCCCCCCTCGTCCTCTCCCCCCCTCTCCTCTCTCCCACCCTCTCCTCTCGTCCCCCCTCCAACTCTCCCTCTCTCCCCCCCTCTCCTCTCTCCTCCCCCTCTCCTCTCCCCCCCCTCTCTCTCTCCCCCCCCTCTTCCCTCCCCCCCCCCCCCCCCCCCCCTCTCCCCCCCCCCCCCCCCCCTCCCTCCCCCCCTCCCCTCCCCCCCCCCTCCTCCCCCCCCCCCCCTCCCCCCCCTCTCCTCCTCCCCCCCCCCTCTCCTCTCCCCCCTCTTCTCCCTCTCCCCCCTCCCCCTCCCTCCCTCTCCTCTTCTCCCCCCCTCCCCTCTCCCCTCCTCCTCCCCTCCCCTCCCCACCCTCCTCCCCCCCCCCCCTCCCCCCCCCCCCGCCCCCTCTCCCCCGCTCCCCTCTCCCCCCTCTCCTCTCCCCCCCTCCTCCTCTCCTCCCCCCTCTCCTCTCCCCTCCCTCTCCTCCCCTCCCCCCCTCTCCTCCTCTCCTCTCCCTCCTCCTCCCCTCCCCCTCTCCTCTCCCCTCTCCTCTCCCCCCCCTCCCTCCTCTCCCCCCTCCTCTCCCCCCCTCCTCCTCTCCCCCTCCTCCTCCCCCCCCCCTCCCCTCCCCCCCCCTCTCCCCTCCCCCCCCCCCTCCCCCCTCCCCCCCCCCTCCTCTCCCCCCCTCCTCCTCTCCCCCCCTCCTCTCTCCCCCCTCCTCTCCCCCCCCCCCTCCTCTCTCCCCCCCCTCTCCTCTCCCCCCCCCTCCTCTCCCCTCCCTCCCCCTCCCCCCCCGTCCCTCCCCTAAACCCCCCTCCCCTCCACACACCCCTACCCTCCACCCTCCCTGCTCCCACCTCTCCCCCTCCCCTCCCCTCTCCCCTCTCCCCCCTCCCCTCCCCTCTCCCCCTCCACCTCTCCCCCCTCCCCTCACCTCTCTCCCCCCCTCTCTCCCCCCCTCTCTCCCCCTCACTCTCACCCTCCTCTCTCCTCCCCTCCACCCCCACCTTTCCCCTCTCACCCACCCTCCCTCTTCTCCTCCTCGCCACCCCCTCTCCCTCTTCCCCTCTCACTGTGTCTCTGCCCCTTCTCTCTCTGCCCTCACTCTCTACCCCCCCCCCCCCCCCCCCCCCTCTTTAGATGTGACTGCAAGTTGGGGGCTATGCGTCAGTAGCTGGGTGGTTATGGGGTAAAAGGAGCAAATTAATAATATTAATATAGTATCAAGGGGGGTAATTAGCGTGAGTGCGGGGGGGGGGGGGGATAGTTAGTGTGTGTGACGCTGCATGCCGCCTCCCCCACCCACTCTTCCCCCCCCCCCCCTCTCCTCTCGCCGCTTTTTTCAGTGACCAAAGCACCTTATTAAGACTGTGAAAGCTGCTGCTCTCAGCTTATTGGACAAATGCAATGATGATCATTGTTCTGATTGATGCAGATCACAAATGACTGGTTGCAAAATTAGATTATCTCTTCGTGATCCAGGGAACTTGTCAGTCGTGTCATACAAGAGAAGAAATTGAGAAATATTATTAATGGAAAAATAGTATTTTTGCAGGTACCATAGCATTTAAGACATTTGGCAGGTAAATTGGGTGTTTAGAACAGGGGTTCCCAACCTTTTTCGTCCTGTTTACCCCTGGCAACTTTAATAGCATTTAACAATGTTATTTCACTTATTTATGAATAACTATTGAACACAGTCAGTCAATGAAAAACAATATGTACAAATCCAGAATCAACAAATTTACCCCCGGGTAGGTGAAATTTACCCCCTGGGTATAAATTTACCCTGGGTTGGGAACCCTTGGTTTAGAGGGAGATGGGCCAAATGCCGGCAGGTGGAATTTAGTGTAGATTGTCATGGACAAGTTGGACCAATGGGCCTGTTTCCATGTTGTATGAACTCTATGACTATCTATGACCTTCCAGATAGTTTATCAGCAGGTTGATGTTGTAAGTGAAATGGTGGATATGGATTTTGTTTCTCTTCCTCTCTCATTCAGTGTGGTAACCTACTTATTTTGAAATAGACATACTAATTGGCTTTGTGTTGCATGCAATGTATTATGATATAGCACAAAATAGAACCTGCAAAAATGAGTAAATCAATGTCATGAAATTTTATACAAAACAAGTGGGACACGTTGGGCCCCGTTCCCCCACCGCAATATTCCACCACTCACCCATAGCCCTCAACTGCGCAGGCGCGGCTGACATTTTTAAAGTTTATAAAAATGGCAATAACTTGTAAAACATAAGATCAATGTGAATGCATCTAACTCTCCCTCTTCAGTCCCCTATTCCCCTCTTCCATTATCCTCCCTCTCCCCACCCTCCACCAACCCTCGTCTGCTTCCTCCCCTCCCTCCCCTCCTCTCTCTTCCCCTCCCCTCCTTCATCCCTCTCCCTACACCTATCCTCCGTTCCCCCTCATCGCCAGCACTCCCTCCCCCCCTCTTCACCCTCCCTCTTCTTTTCTCTCTCCTCCTCCCCTCCCCCACTCCCTCCCTCCCTCCCTCTCCTTTCCCCTACCCTCAGTCACTCCATCCCTCCCTCACCCCCCACTCTTCACCTCACCCCTATCCCAGCCCCCCCCGCCCACATTCCCTCTACACCTCCCCCACTGCCCTTCTCTCCCTCTATCCCCCACGCCCTACCTTCCCCACTCTCCACCCCCCCCCTCCTCTCCTCAACCCCCCCCCTCCTCCCCCACTCTCTTCACCTGTCCCACTTCCATCCTCACCTCCCCGGGATCTCGATGTAAACCATCGCCGGCCCCGTTTTCTCCACCACGTCGGTAATGAAGTTGTACTTGAGTTGGGGGGTGGTGGGGGAATGGGCCGACCGGCCTGGGGAGGGAGGGGGAGCGAGAGGCCGAGGCTGCGGCCTAGTCCTTGCCCCGGGTCCCCTTCCTCTCCCTCCCTATGGGCCTGGAGCAGCAGCGCCGCCAGCCCCAGCGCCCAGGCCAGGTCCCGCTCCTCTCCCTCCCTGCGGGCCCGGAGCAGCAGCGCCGCCGGCCCCAGCCCCAGCACCCAGACCCCAGGTCGGAGGCGTGGCTTCTCCCGGACACACCGCAGCGTGGATAATGGGCCCACTGCGCACACGCGGTGCTGACGTGCCGCCCCCAACTGCGCAGACGCTGCCGGCAAGTGGGGGCGCTGCTTCAAGTTAATTTAAGTTTTAAATGTCAATAACTTGAAAAATATAACATCAATCGGAATAAAACGTTTCATTTACATCACAGGACAATGGTGAGTAAGGTAGGTCAAAAATTGTAGCGCTATCGTGCACCGTTTTTGCTCAAATATAGGTACAATTTACAAAGGTGCCTGTACAAACAAACAGATAGATAGATAGATAGATAGATAGATAGATAGACAGACAGACAGACAGACAGACAGACAGACAGACAGATAGATAGATAGATCTGTTTGTTTGTACAGGCACCTTTGTAAATTGTACCTATATTTGAGCAAAAACGGTGCACGATAGCGCTACAATTTTTGACCTACCTTACTCACCATTGTCCTGTGATGTAAATGAAACGTTTTATTCCGATTGATGTTATATATTTCTATCGATCGATAGATAGATAGATAGATAGATAGATAGATAGATAGATAGATAGATAGATAGATAATCTGAGTCTAATAGCACATTAGTGGTGGGTCATTGCTGCATTTTGGAGCCTGCTTAAGGCATGGTAATAGCAGTATAATTGATTTAATCGTCATTCTTTTTATGCATTTAATTCTTCACATTTATGCTATTTAAAAAGAAAATTGTAGTGCATATTTAGTCAAAGCTGGAGAAAATTGTAAAGTACCTGTGTTTTTGTAAAAAAACATTTTATTGGTTCCTATTATAAAATCACTGAAACTTGAAAGACGCACTTAAAATGAATTTTTTTTTTAACAAAATTGGTGTGTGAAACTGAATTGCAATGTTATTGTTTTTGCCTGCCTGACAAAAATATTATTTAATTCTGACGGGCTTTGTTTTAAAATTGAATTAAATTATGTAATATGTAAAACCTATATTTTGCAGGATTTTTATCATTTTATGGTACTTAAGATTTGATTTTGACGGTAATTTTGATTTGTATTAAGGTTATGATGGCATTATCTAATCACTTAAGTGCAGTGGAATCGGAAAAACAGAAACTGCGGGCTCAGGTGCGTCGGTTATGCCAGGAGAACCAGTGGCTACGAGATGAGCTGGCAAACACACAACAGAAATTGCAGAAAAGTGAACAGAGTGTAGCTCAACTGGAAGAGGAAAAGAAACATTTAGAATTTATGAATCAACTAAAAAAATTTGATGAAGATCTTTCACCACTGGTGAGTCAGTAACAGATGTTGTATACATAAGATAATTGCACACATCTCCATAATTGACTCATTTAAATGCCTTTTCAGAAATGAATGCTGTAAAATTATAATGCAACTATGCAGATGTAACACAGAGTAGTATTTTTTTTGTTCTAAATATATTGGATCTCACTACATACAGGCCGAGATTGTAGTTGGTGTGGATATGGCTGAAGGGCCTATGATTGTACTGTACGACTCTTGCAACTTGAACTGAACTGAACTTTATTTATAGAGCACTTTAAAAACAACCACTGTTGCAACAAAGTGTTGTACATGACTAATCATAAACATAAAACAAAACAATAAAAACATTAAAAGACAGTAAAAACAATAAAAAACAATAATAGAAACACTAAAACAAGAGCAAAGTCTCATGCAGGGGCAAAAGCCAAGGAATAGAAAAGGGTTTTAAGACTAGTTTTGAAAATGGACAGGGAGGGGGCCTGTCTAATGTGCAAAGGTAGAGTGTTCCATAATGTCGGAGCAGCAACAGAGAAGGCTCTATCCCCTCTGAGCTTCCGCTTAGACCTCGGTACCTCCAGGAGCAGCTGATCAGCTGACCTGAGGCAACGAGCAGGAGCGTAGGGATGAAGCAGCTCAGAGAGGTAAGGTGGGGCGAGACCATTTAAAGATTTAAAAACAAATAAAATAATCTTAAAATGAACTCTAAAGTACACAGGCAGCCAGTGGAGGGAGGCCAGAATAGGCGTTATGTGTTCCCTTTTACGTGTTCCAGTTAAAAGGCGAGCAGCAGCATTCTGAACCAACTGGAGACGTGCAAGGGAAGATTGGCTAACTCCAAAATAAAGTGCGTTACAGTAATCCAGCCGAGACGTGATGAAGGCATGGATTACTGTTTCAAAATGCTGTCGTTCAAGAATGGGCTTCACCTTTGCCAGCTGCCTTAAATGAAAGAAGCTGGACTTAACTACCGCGCCTATTTGACGATCTAATTTAAAATCACTGTCCATCTTAAAACCCAAGTTTAAAACTATTGGCTTCACATACAGTGCCAAGGGACCCAAGTCAACAGGGGGAGGTTCACGGGAGCCATTGGGGCCAAACACTATCACTTCTGTTTGAAGGTGCAATGTACTCCCTTGTGAGAACCCAGTGTGTGTGTGTGTTACCATTAATACATTATCTCGACTGAGGGAACATGTGTCTGGCATTGCTGAAACAGAATAATCTTGGAGAATCGCCATCCTACCAATTCATGGAAAACATATTGATCTAAGGTTATTTCTAATTTATAACATAAAATTGAAATGGCAAGGTGACACAATAAAGAACTTGAGTTTCCAGTATCCATCCAAGGAAGGCTGTGTTATAGTTGTATCAAATGAAGTCTTTATGCCCTGATTTCTAAAGTTGAACTTTGTCATCCCTTGGATAAGGAAGAACTATTTTTAAATTAGGACAGGCATTAGATTTGATTTTTACTAATAATGGGTTTTTGACTCCATTATTTTTACTGCCATTTTATTAAATTGGGCCCAGTTGTGAACTTTGGACTGGATGTGCTGATGTGTTGCTTGCCACTTGTTTTCTTTCCAGAAATAATTACAGTTCATGCCATTTGATGAACTCTTGCTGACCTGGCCAAACAATTGAAGGAGTTTCGCGGATATTCTTGGTGCCGAATGCTGTACAATGCTGATGTTATTTACATGGGGGGGGGAGGCACAATGACCTGTCCACAGACATTCCAGTGATGATGTTCATAAAGATGGAGGAACGCTGGTCGGCACAGACCTAGTGGTCCGAAGGGCCTGTTTCGGCGCTGTATCTCTAAACTCTCTCTTCTTTCCTCCACCTCGGCTCCAATCCCTAAATTCCCACTCGCAGTTTAACTCGCTTTCTGTTGCCACAGTCTAACTTCCAGCTTGGTTCTGTTGATGGTGAATTTTATAAATAGTTCAGGTTGGAACCACAATTCAACACATGCACTATCAATTATATTTGTTAACCAGCTTTTTCCAGTAATGCATTTGCTGTCTCTAAAATATCGATAGAGGGAATGCAGCAAAGATTGACCAGGTTGAGTCCTGAAATGATGACTTTGAAGAAAGATAAAGTCAAAAGGGACTCTTAAGGCTGGAAAGAAAAATGAGAAGCGATATCATTGAAATTTACAGAATTCCTACAAGACATGACGGAGGATGTAGGATTGATGTTTCTTTTGTCTGGAATGCCCTGGAATGCCCTGAGCTACAGTCTCAGGATAAGGAGTCTGGATATGAGAAGAAACATTTTCACACAGAGTGGAATTCATTGCTCAAGAGGTTGTGGTGGCTCAGGCACTGGAGTATACTCAAAACAGTTTGATTTTAGAGGTTAAGAAAATCAAGGAGTTAGTGCAAATTAGTGACTGATGAAGATAATCAACTGTGATCTTAATAAATGGCAGAGCAGGCATGAGGGCCTGACTGGCTTACTCCTGGTCTTGTTTCTTATATTTATCATTGAGATTCTGAAGAGATAAAGCACTGCTATATTGTCGTCAATACTATGATGCATTGGCTTACCAATCATTTCAGATCATAAAGGGCACTTTCTGAGAAAACGATTTTTAACAATATATATAAATGACTTTTGAATCATATTTGAAGTGAGGAGTAATATGTAATGAGTATATTCTTATACATACTCCAAAGCACTTAAAGATAGTAATTAATAAGCGAGTTCGGTATTCCCAAAAACGCACGGAATCATGGGATTTGTCAAAGGTCACTCGCGATAAACATTCTCGGCAACCATGCCACCGCATGCATACAGACCTGCGCCTCATCCGCAGCCAGGATCGAACCTGGGTCTCCGGCGCCGCAAGCACTGCCGAACCACCACAGGACCGTCCCCTCCCGAGTGTCCCACCCCTGTCCGGGGGCGGCCGGATACGTCCAGGACGATCCCAGACCGACGGGAGCGG
Source organism: Amblyraja radiata (assembly GCF_010909765.2). Classification (NCBI taxonomy): domain Eukaryota; kingdom Metazoa; phylum Chordata; class Chondrichthyes; order Rajiformes; family Rajidae; genus Amblyraja; species Amblyraja radiata. Next base: position 34,042,857 of record NC_045964.1, on the reverse strand, counting down.
CGGCCCAGGCCCACCGCCAGCGCGGAGAAGAAGCGCCAACCCCAGCTCAACTCTGCCTATCCCGTTGGGTTAACCTACAGCCCTGGACTGACGGGAGTCAGATGGGAGTAGCGACCCAGGCTTACAGCCAGCGCGGAGAAGAAGCGTTAACTCCACTGCTCCGGGCTGGTGTCCCGTCAGTCCAGGGCTGTTGGTTTAACCCGGCGGGACAGGCAGAGTTTGGAGTTAGCGCTTCTTCTCCGTGTTGGCTGTAAGCTTGGGCCGCCACTCCTGTCTGACTCCCGTCAGTCCAGGGCTGTAGGATAACCCGGCGGGACATGCAGAGTTGAGCTGGAGTTAGCCCTTCTTCTCCGCGCTGGCTATAAAGCCTGGGCCGCCACTCCCGTCAGTCTAGGGCTGTCGGTTAACCCGGTGGGATAGGCAGAGTTCAGCCGGGGTTGGCGCTTCTCCGCGCTGGCTGTGGGTCTGGGCCGCTGCTCCTGTCGGTGCGGGGTCGCCCCGGAAGTCTCCGGCTGCCCCCGGATGTGGGTGGGGCACTCGGGAAGGGTTGTGGATGGTCCAGTGGCGGTTCGGCAGCTCTTGCGGCGCCGGAGACCCGGGTTCGATCCTGGCTGCGGATGAGGTGCAGGCCTGTGTGCACGCGGCGGCATGGTTGCCGAGAGTGTTTATCGCGAGTGACCTGGGCATGCGCAGTCGGAATACCAAACTCGCTTACTGCTTTGACCTAATTGGGGACAAATGGTTTCTGTTACGGCAGTTGGAGGCAGTCACCACACTAATTCCGAGCAAGAAAAGTTGAACAGTTTGGGTTTGTATTTTTTTGAAGTTTGGAAGAATTAAAAAATGATTGTATTGAAGTGTGTAAGATCCTGGGGGGCATGCCAGGGTAGACGTGGAGATATTTCCAGTGGTGCAAGGTTCTGAGAAGAGTGAAAGTATGTTTCTTCATTGCGCAGATCCAGTGTGGACTCGAGAAAGGGTTTGCCATTTAAAAATTAGATGAAGAAATATGTTGGTATTAAGTTGGTATTGCTCTCAGGTAGTGTCCACATTGTATTTTATATATTTTCTGTCTGCGTTCGTTTTGAATGTGTGGGATTGTTGGTTGGGGGCTTCTGGACATCTGAATTTCCCTGATGGGATCAATAAAGTATTTATTATTATTATTATTAAAAAATTATTATTATAAGTGTTCTATAACTTTTCTGTACCCAGCGAACTGTAGATGCACAGTATTTTGGGGAGTACATTCCAGTCTATGATTGATGGATTTCTGGAGGAAATCTGGTGGACCCGTGCTTTGGGATTAGGCTCCAATTTACTGATGCAGAGCGGGGTCGAAGAGGCTCAAGACCTGCTGATATTATGTTTTTAATCAGTACTTGGGCTCAATCGAATATTTGCAGAATTGCCAAATACAACTAAATACTTGCATGCTATTGCGAATACTTACAGAAGACATTCGTAATCTGTAGCTAATATGTATTTATTGTGCAGGAGGACAAGGACACAGATTCATCCAAAGAACCCCTTGATGATCTTTTCCCAAATGAAGATGATGAACCTGGGCAGGGAAGTAAGTGTTCAGAATGATCTAGCATTTTATTAATAATGAATATGAATATTTTTGCCATGATATTGGATGTTTTTTTATTAAGTTGCAGATTTAACTCCTTGCAGTTACATTATAGTAATTGAATAATGCTACATCCATTTTGTTAGAATAGGTATATTTTATTTGTAGCGGGCAAAAAAATTAACAGAAATAATTTTTCAATAATTTTCTGTTTTTTGTCTATAAATGTTTGGGAATATACTCTGTTGGAGGGGAAGCTTCCATGGTGGATGTATTAGGAAAATTATAGATTATTTTGAATTATTCCAATGTTATCTGTGGAACATATCGCAGTCATAAAGCCCGTATTGGAATTAGCTTGACAATATTGGATTTTTTTTTTCCAATATCTTGAAACCTATATTGACTTGCATTATTGTTTTGTTGGTTGAATATACAATATGCATGATTAGCCATAAGAGTCCAAGTGTTGAATAATAGGCAACAAAACAGAATGCTGGAAGAATTTGGTTAGTCAAGCAGCATCTGTGGAGATTCGAGGTGTATTATAGCTTCAGGTTGAGACCTTGCATCATGTTTTCTGCAGAGTCTTCTCCTAAAATGTTAACATACACTTTTTGCTGCTTGATCTACTGAGTTAAATTGAATTGAAAGATACAGCTGAAGTACTTGATTAGTTAAATGCATTCTGGTCATAATAGGGGAGAGGGTGCGGCGGGGGATGATAGCTAGTCTCTTTGGTTTATGCTAGTTAGAGGGATAAAGATGATAATTAAATATTAAAAATTAAACAGGTTTCAGGGGGAAAAAAATGTCTTATGCAATTTCTAGGGTATGATTAATATTTCTAGGATTGTTGTATGCATATTGTTATATGCTGATAATGTTCTATTAATTTACAGTTCAACAACAACATAGCAGTGCAGCTGCTGCAGCACAGCAAGGTGGTTATGAAATTCCAGCCAGACTAAGGACTCTACATAACTTAGTCATACAGTATGCTTCACAAGGCAGGTATGAAGTCGCTGTACCTCTTTGTAAACAGGCCCTTGAAGATTTGGAGAAAACATCGGGGCACGACCATCCTGATGTTGCTACGATGCTAAATATTCTTGCTTTGGTGTACAGGTTAGTGTGGTTTAAAAAATATATAAATTTGTAGAAAAGTAGAAATATTTTAAAATGGCTTTGTACCTAGACATTGATATTTAAGTTTTTTTGATTATGCTAACAGAGAATAAATTCATAAGCAGATAGATGTGGCAAAAGTAGACATATTTAATTTGTGACACCGAGGGAACAAGAATTAAGTATGTCTCAGATGGAAAATCTCTCACTGCAGTTTAGAAATCCTTATGTAATGAATTTGTTCTTTAAAAACCTCTTTTGAAGAGATTACAAAATGATTATTGGGAGAATCAGGCATATGGCGGGTATGGAGGTCACTCGAGACAATAAAATAAAGTTTGCAAATGGAAATTATCCGATTTAGGATGTAGGGAAATGCAAAACAGACTATGGAATTTGGAATGCTTGTGCATAAGAGTCGTCAAGAGTGTTTTATTGTCATATGTCCCGAAACGGAACAATGACATTTTTACTTGCAGCAGCACAACAGATATGTAAACATAGCAGGGAGAATGTACAGACTCCCACACAGACAGCACCTGTAGTTTGAATCGAACCCGGGTCTCTGGCACTGTGATGCAGCAGCTCTACCTGTGCTGCCAATTGTAAATTATTTTTGATAACTACAATTGTAACCCATTTTATTATGAAAGCCACTATGTTTGGGTATCTGAACACATCATTATAGGGTCTGGTATTTAATGTTGGTACAGCAAATGACTTAGTGGCACATATTTAGGATGTCTAAGAGCAAACAATCTATAAGGAGGATGTAATTGCACTGGGGAAAGAAGCAGAAGGGATTTACCAGGATGTTGCCAAGAAACATTTCCCCAAAGGTGTCTGAGATGGGAGGGCATAGGTTTATGGATTAAGATGTTTAGTAGGGATCTGGAACAAAATTGTTCACTTTGGGGTGGTTGAAATCTGGAACATGCTGCCCGAGAACATTATGGACATAAGTCATAATACATTTAAGAAACATTTTGGCAAGCTCTTGAATTGTCGTCAGGTATTGCTTCATATGATCAGTATAGACGAGCACTTGAAGGTGGGCATGGGTATGGTGGACCAAAGGGCCTCTTTCTGTGCTGTATGTCTATAAATCTGCAACTGAAAGCCTTTGCATTCTTGAGCTCAGTAAAATGTTGTAGTGTACCATTGATTTTTGTTTTTTAACTCTTGCTTAGGGACCAGAATAAATACAAAGAGGCTGCAAACCTGTTGCATGATGCTTTGGCTATTCGGGAGAAGACTTTGGGTAAAGACCATCCAGCGGTTCGTATTATTATTTCAGATTAACTTTGTGGTTATGTATGTTATTTGCATGGAAACGAGAATAATGTTTAAATATTTCTTGATGTTAAACCAACAGGGTGAGATTAACATCTACCATTCCTTAATGATGACCAGGTAGGGAGGTTAAATTGTGAATGCCTCTCATGGATCAGTTATAAAAAATCATTATGTGCACACCCTTGATCCCCTGATTAAACTAAAAACCATATTTGCCTACAAATAGAATTATCCAAAGACCTTACATGATTTTATTTTTTCTACGGCAATATGTCTGACAAATAATGAAGCTGCTTTACAAAATACAGATATGATATACACTTTTAAAAATCTTGTTTGATATTTCTAACATTGATTTTTTGATTGCATTGTACATTTCAAATATGGCTGCCTCAATGTAAGAATTATCCTTGTAATATTCTAATCGGACTCTTTGCAGGTTGCAGCCACATTAAACAATCTTGCAGTACTTCATGGAAAAAGAGGAAAATACAGAGAGGCTGAGCCCATGTGTAAAAGGGCATTGGAGATCCGTGAGAAGGTTAGTAAGTAAAGTGATGCTGCTTTAGATTCAGCCTATCAACTTTTTGTAGGAAATATCTTAAGTTATGGTGGAGGTGATGATCCTTTTAGTAATATATCAGTTGAAATTATCAACGTGGGATTTTTTTGTTTTGATGCTCCGAGCTATCTTTTTTTTACCATGGATATCCAATCCCTCTATACCTTCATCCACACCAGGACAATTTGTGGACTCTTTTCTCCTTCCTTTGCTCCAGAGAATCTATATGGCTCTCAGCTATGTCCATCTCTTTGGATATGTGAAATATTCTAATAATCGTATTTCCCAGCGATGAAGACACTATTTTTAACTCAGAAATAAGGCAGTAACGATGTTGCTGTACTGAGGGATAGCCAAATCTATCCCTCATTGCTGGCAGCTGATGGGAAGCGGCTGTAAAAGGACAGCACTGCTGGGGGTGGAGAGTTCCTTTCACAGCGTGTGGGGAATCTGGCCCGGATCAGCACGGGCCAGCACGGGCAGGAGCGTTGAGAAGGGAGGGGGGGGGGGGTCGGGGATCATGCCAGCAACTCGCTCACCGCTGCCATGACACTCCTGGCGCGGACCCACTGCATTGTGGCCGGGTGAGGGAAGTAGCTCGGGTGGCTGCGAGCGGCCACCGATACTGGACAGCGGAACCCGCCGCCACCTCAGCGCCTTCTGCCAGCCCGCTCACCTCTGGCAGTGCTCTCCGTCTGAACACCTCTCTCCTGCCGCTCTCCAGCCTCGCTCATGTCAGCCGCTTCCCGCAAATCCTTAATTCCGACTGTCGCCGGGAGCAAGACATGGCCTTATTTGCTGCGCTGAGTGACATTGCATGTCCTGTTCTTTCAAGAGCAAAGATCATAGAGCGGAGCGGGTCAGTGGGCGATGGATAACAGGACAGCGGGCGGTGGAGCTTACTACTGTGTCAGCGCGAGTAACCGCAATTGGTCCCTTGATTGCGCTGACACAGGAATAAGCTCCACCGCCCGCTGTCCTGTTATCCATCGCCCGCTGACCAGCTCCGCTCTGACCTTTGCTCTTGAAAGACACAGATCGGGCAGTGAATGCCATGCAATGTCACCCGGCGCAGCAAGTGAGGCCATGTCCTGCTCCCGGCGGCAGTCGGAATTTTCCCACCATCTCTCCGCCTGCCGTCCCCCTCCACCCCCCATCCATTCAGTCATTCAGAATGGAGGAGATCTGGAAGCCTTGGGCAAATTGAACTGTCACTATCTTCTTATTTATTTATTTATTTATTTGAACGCGAGACATTCTATGTCCCGCCAGCCTTCAAAATTTTGCGACTCAAAATGGGGGTGCGTCTTCATTGCCGGGAAATACGGTAAGTCCTCCTCAGGTTCCCTCCCTCCTTTAATTGACATTGATGGTTGCTCAATTTGAATGTGGGTATTCAGCTCCTATGGAATTTAAATCTGTCTGGTTGTTCACGTTTATTATTACATTTTTTAGTTTTGTACTTTCATGGAGTATTTGCTAACCTGTGAATGTAATTGTGGTTACCTGAGCATCTGCTGAGTAACCCTTTTCATTGGGAAATAATATTGGTGAATGTTACAGAAATGGTGTAGGTTTATCAATGCCATTTCTGTTTCTTCAGGTGCTGGGCAGAGATCATCCTGATGTGGCCAAACAACTAAATAATTTAGCACTATTGTGCCAGAACCAAGGGAAGTATGAAGAAGTAGAGTATTACTATGAGCGAGCATTGGAGATTTACCAATCCAAACTTGGGCCTGACGATCCCAATGTGGCAAAGACAAAAAATAATTTGGTAAGACTGAAAGTGGAGATGAGTTGTAATGACAACATGTCACCATGTTTTTATGTGATTGTTGATCAACTGAACTGACATAATTTCTGGGACATTGGTCAACAATCTTTTCAACTCCTGTTTTTGTAACATCCCATCTCAGCTGCTTGTTATTGTTCTTGTTTCTGTCTTCCTCTTGAGCTCCATACACAAACAAACCCAATTCTCCCCCACTACATCTCTCAACCTCTCAACAGCTAGCATTTAAATGATGATTTTCACAATCTTATGTTTCAGAAATTAACGGTTGTGGTCCTGACATAGATACTGTAATATACAGAATCTACCAAGTATACTACGATAAATAGTCAAATAAACTGTTGTCATAATGTGAGCTGAAGGGCAAGTGGTTAGCCAGAATGGCTGAAAAGGTTTTTCCATGAGACTTTTCCTGTGGCTCTGGTACACAGATGGTTTTCACATCTCATCTGAAAAATGCCATCTTCAACAATGCAGCATTTTCAGTACTACACTGAGGTTGTGCTTCAGGCTCTATTGCTTTGTATTTGAATATGTGACCATCGGACTGACTTATTTGTGAACAAAAAAAATGGCACCAAGGTCGACAACTGGGAGGTTAGAGAGAGGATGCTATTAACAGCAGTAATCACGAGTCTTGAGAGGAGAAACTGAACTAACTAGAGCAAAGAATGTGGGGAAATCTTAACAAAAACATTCATTGCAATGAAGAATCTTTTGAGATAAACTGATGAAAAACACTTTCATCATTTGCTGAATTTGACCATAAGATATTGGAGCAGAATTAGTTTGCTCCGCCATTCGATCATGGTTTATCTATTTCCCTCTCAACCTCATTATGCTGCCTTTTCCCCATAACCTTTGATGCCCTTACTAATCAAGAGCCTAACAATCTCTCTACAGTGCTCTGTGACAATTAATTCCACAGATTCGCCTCCCTCTGGTTAAAGAAATTCATCCTCAATTGATAATTATTAATTATATGATAATTGATAATTATGATAATTAATTCCTCCTGAATTGATAATTCTTATTATCATCAATGATAAAATGGAGAAGGTAGAATAATTTTTAATATAGACATTGAAAGACTCTGGTTTGACCCACCTGAACAAAATTGGTCGAAGCTAAGTTCACATCTTTTGAAAGGGTAGTATGTGTATATCTGCATGGGTTGTGGTGAATTGCTATTTGTTAAGATTGGGCACATGTATAAACTAAATAGTTATATTGTCAGTATAGTCATTTTTTTATTTTTAAAGTTTGTGAATGTCTGGTTATTTTTAAAAAGGATTTCAATACTCAAAAATACTATTTTAATTAAATTATTACAAAATGTAGATGAATAAAATTATTTGATCTAAAATCACACCTAAAAAGATGAAGACATTTGAGCAAACACGAATAATTAAACAAAGATTGCTTATTCTTGCCATCTGCGTAGGCATGTAATCTTAATTCAAATGAGGATCTCTTAACAGACTACCCAAGGTAAATGCTGGGGATTTTCAGAAAGTTTGTGCTCCACTAGAATGCCATTTGGAACATAGTGACTTATTCCCCACTGTGAATCGTCAGCAAGTATGGGGAATTTAAATATTTGCACTGTCTGCAAGTTGCATGCTAATTTTACTTTCCCATCCAAAAAGGGAGATGGAAGCAGATTTTATAACTATGGAAAAGTTAATTTGATGACTGTGATAGGACAGGGATCTTTAGTCAAAATCTTTAGATTATGTTGGCTGCTTTCCAAGGGAGCATGAAGCTGTAGTGGAAACATCTAAAAGGCAAACGTATACTGAAAATAATCAAACTGCATTACAAACAGAAGGGTATGCTTATCCAGCCATAATTGAATTATTTAATGGGGGAAGAAATGGACAAACAAAATGCAATGGATTCAATACATTATAGGCTTCCAAAACTCCTTCAATAGGTTCCCACGTGGTGAGCACAAGTGTTAATTTTCTCATTATTCCCGATCACTTCCTCTTGGTTTTTCTGTTATCCAATTGCATCGGGACTAATTTAACATGCTGACCAGCCCGTTTGTGATGTGGAAAGAAAGTGGAGCTCCCATAGGAACCTCACACAATCATAAGAAGAAAATGCAGCCGAGTGAAAATGTTATAAACTAGCAGTTTGACCTGTTGACTTTTAATCTTGGTGACCTGACCAATGAAGATGAGCGTACCATACTCCTTCTTTACTGTTCTATTTACTTGTGTTGCTGTTTTCAGTAAGCTACGGACGTGAATCCCAAGATCTATTGGTACATTGCCACTGTTAAGGGTCCTGCCGTTAACTGCATACTTTCCCCATGCATTTGATCTCCCAAAATACAACACCTCACTTTTGCTCGGATTAAACTCCATCTGCCATTTCCTCATCCATATCAGTACCTGACCTATATCCTGCTGTGTCCTTTGACAAACTTCCTCACTGTTTGCAATTCCACCAATTTTATTGTCATCTGCAAATTTACTGGCAAATCCATCAACATTTTTATCCACATCATACATATTACAAATAATAGGTCTCAGCACTGATGCCTGCGGGCCATCACTGATCATACACCTCCAGCCAAAATGATGCTCCTCCATCACTACTCTTTGTTTTCTTTGCTGTGATCTAACCTTTCAAACTAGCCTACCATGCTGGACATCATCCACATGCTAAAGCCCACATAGGCCATGTTACCACTGTGCCCATTAATTCTCTTGGTCACCCCTTCAAAAAACATAATCAAATCTGTGAGACACAATTTCCTACACACAAAGTCATGTTGCCTATTCCCAATCAGTCCTTGCCTTTCCAATTGTTGGTGAATCTTGCCCCTCAGATTCCTCGTCGATAACTTTCACACCACCGAGTTTCAACTTTGCAGCTTTCTTAAAGCACAATGTTAGCTGCGTTCAGTCTTCCGTTGCTTCACCAATGGTAATGATGATGTATGTGCCCTGCAATTTCTCCCCTGGGTACCCACAGTGTCCTAGAACACACTTGATCAGGCTCTGGCCAGGTATACACCTTTATATGCCTTATGACCTCCATCACCTGTTATGTAATGTTATTCCAATACATCATTATTCATTTATTTTAATCCCTTTTCCATGACCACCTTTATAGTACCCTCTGTGCATCCTTCTGCAATTGGATCCTCGACTTCCTCATCCACAGACCACAGTCTGTTTGAATTGGAGGAACCACTTCATCCTCAGTAACAATTAGTACGGGAGCACCTCAAGGTTGTGTGCTTTACTCACTCTATACCATGACTGCGTAGCCGGTCATAGTGCGAACTCCATCATCAAGTTCGTCGATGACACCACTGTGGTTGGACGAATCACAAAATCATCAAGGACCCATACCATCCTGGCCATACACTTATCTCACCACTGCAGGAAGAAGGTACAGGAGCCTGAAGACTAACATCCAGGTTCAGGAACAGCAACTTCCCCACAGCCATCAGGCTATTAAACACAACGAATAAGCTATGAGCTCTGAACTGCAAAATACTATTATTATTTGTTATTTGCACTATATTTGATATTTATTGAACTTTTTCTTTTTTTCCCCCCATTATATACAATGTTCACATATTCAGATATTCTGTTCTGCTGCAGCAAGTAAGAATGTCATTGTCCCGTCTTGGACATATGACAATAAAGCACTCTTAACTCTTGACTAGTAAATGGACCACCTTCATGGTAAATGCAGATGATAAATATTAATGTAACACCGTGCCCATCTCATTTGGTTCTACACATAGACCACCACATTGGTCCTCAAGGGGCCAAAGCAATACCATGCATTCTTTTTGCTCTGCTCATTTCCTTCTCACAACTTTTTCACACATAGAGTTGTAAGTGTGGAATTCTCTGCCTCACAGACTCACAACTCTATGTGTGAAAAAGTGTTTTTACGAGTAGCCATCCACGCCAGCTTGATTTGGACCATGGATTAATTTCGTGAATGGTAAATTTTAATAGATTAGCAGAAAGTGATGCATTTTGACAGGAGAAACAATTGTTACAGGGGTATGTGTTAAAAGGTAAAAGTTCAAATGCTGTAGCAGTAAAAAGGAACAAATTCACAAATGATTGAAAAGATGCACACAGTTTAATAAAGGTATACATTTGATGGGAATTTATTGACGTGATGTATTGCAACTTTAAATCCTACATTCCGAGCTAATAATAGGTTTCTGCTCTTCTAGGCATCTTGCTACCTAAAGCAAGGAAAGTTCAAGCAAGCAGAAACATTGTACAAGGAGATTCTCACTCGTGCTCACGAGAGGGAATTTGGTTGTGTGGATGGTGAGTGGATGGTTATGGTGATTTTTTTTCCCCCAGTTAATTTCAATGAGCAGAATGTTACTAATTTTCACTTGGAATGGTCAGCAAAACCTATGTATAAATGTTGCTTGTTTATTTTCCATTGTTTTGTGCCAGTGACAAAACTAATAAGCAGGCTTTTGAGGCTCATGGGCAATAATGAACAAGCAATATGCTATAAAATGGATATTGCCTTCTGCTGTCTGAATTGTTACTCTTTTTACATTGTATTGCACACCCTTTTCGTGCTGTCTCAAATCAAATTAATATTTTACTTTTGAAATATTTCTAAGGATTGTGAAAGGTTAAATTATTCAAATGTCAAAAACCACAATTTGTGATGCTTTTATCTCTAAAAACAAAACAAATTTCTCTTCCAAGATGAAAATAAACCTATATGGATGCATGCCGAGGAAAGAGAGGAACAGTGCAAGGTAATGGTAAAACATTGTCATTGTTTTTTGGGGTTTGTATGAAATATTTAAATCTGATTCAAATTAATAAAATGTATTAAAAATTATCTTGGATATGCGTTGGACAAATACTAGAGGGCATAGTTTAAAGGAGATGTGTAGGGCAAATCTTTTTACACAGAGTTGTGGGTGTCTGAAATGTGCTACTAGAGATGGTGGTGGAAGCAGATAGAATGGTAGTGTTCAAGAGGCTTTTAGATAGGCACATGGATATGCAGGTAATGGAGGAATATGAAGCACATGCAGATAGTAGGGGTTTAGTTTAAGTAGGCAGTGATGTATTCTTGTGCTGTATTCTATATGAAAGATGTGTGTGACTAACATTTCCATATTGATAAATAATTTTAAATATTTTCCTGTCAGGAACAAAATCTGTAATTTAGAAAATGGATTTGCAAAGTACTTATTGGACTGGGTTGACAAGGGCAAGGCTGTAGATGTCGTCTACGAGGACTTCAACAAAGCCTTTGATTGGGTTCCATATGATAGGCTGCTCGGGACGGTTAGTTCGTATGGCATCCAGGGAGAGCTAGCTTCATGGAAGGAAACAGAGGGTGATGGTGGAAGATTGTTTTTCAGACTGGAAGCCTGTGACTAATGGTGTGCCTCAGAGATGATACAGGGTCGATTGCTGTTTGTGGTTTATATCAACGATTAAGATGAGAATGTACAAGGCATGTTTGGTAAGTTTGTTGATAACACTGAAGTAGATGGTATTGTAGACAGTGAAGATGGTTTTCAAAAATTACAGCAGGATCTTGAACAATTGGGCAAGTGGGTTGAGGAACGGTTAATGGAGATTAATGGAGATGTGTGAGGTGCTGCATTTTGGAAAGTCAAACCAAGGCCAGACCTTCAGTGTATGGTAGGGCTCTCAGGAGTTTTGTAGAGCAGGGGGATTGAGGCGTACAGGTACATAGTTCCTTGAAAGTGGTGTCAGGTAGATAGGGTGGCCAAGAAGGCTTTCAGTACATTGGCCTTCATTAGTCAGGGTATTGAGTATAGAAGTTGTTATGTTACAGTTGTACAAGTCCTTGGTGTGGCCAAATTTGGAGCATTGTATTCAGTTTTGGTCATCCTGCTCTGAAAAGATGTTATTAAGCTGGGAAAAATGCAGAGAAGATTTACGAGAATGCTGCCAGGATTCGAGGGCCTGAGCTATAGGGAGAGATTGGACAAGCTAGGAATTTATTCCTTGGAGCGCAGGATGCTGAGAGTATATCTTATAGAAGTATATTAGATCATTCGGGTAATTAATTAGTAAATGCACAGTGCCTTTTATCAAGATCCAGAGGTCATAGGTTTAAGGTGAGAGGGGTAAGATTTAATAGGAACATGAGGAACAACCTTTTCACAGAGTGTGGTAGGTATGTGGAAAGAGCGGCCAGATTAGGTCGTTGTGGCAGGTATAATAACAATATTCAAAAGGTACTTGGACAGGTATATAGATAGGAAAGATTTAAAGGGATATGGGCCAAATGTGGGCAAATGGGACTAGCTTAAATAGGGCATCTTGGTTGGCATTGACGAGTTGGGATGAAGGGCCTGTATCCATGCTCTATGACTCTCCAAGTTTTATTCTTTCGTAGTCTGCTCTAAAGTAGTTAATGTAATCTAAATCAACCAATGTGTATTAGGTAAGATCTCGCTGTCATTCAGATTAACTATGCATTGCCCTGTACTAGTCCAGTTATAGGGGTTCTATCTTACTGAGTTTCTACGCAAGTTGGGCAGTGACCATGCCTCAGGTAGTGAAGTGCTGACTGCTATTATCTGGAACAAAAGATAATAGGTGCAGGAGTAGGCCATTCGGCCCTTTGAGCCAGCACTGCCATTCACTGTGATCATCGCTGATCATCCACATTACCATATATAACCATATAACCATATAACAATTACAGCACGGAAACAGGCCATCCCGGCTCTTCTAGTCCATGCCGAACACGTATTCTCCCCTAGTCCCATCTACCTGCACTCAGACCATAACCCTCCATTCCTTTCCCGTCCATATAACTATCCAATTTATTTTTAAATGATAAAATCGAACCTGCCTCCACCACCTCCACTGGAAGCTCATTCCACACAGCTACCACTCTCTGAGTAAAGAAGTTCCCCCTCATGTTACCCCTAAACTTCTGTCCCTTAATTCTCAAGTCATGTCCTCTTGTTTGAATCTTCCCTACTCTCAGTGGGAAAAGCTTATCCATGTCAACTCTGTCTATCCCTCTCATCATTTTAAAGACCTCTATCAAGTCCCCCGTTAACCTTCTGCGCTCCAAAGAATAAAGACCTGACTTGTTCAACCTTTCTCTGTAACTTAGTTGCTGAAACCCAGGCAACATTCTAGTAAATCTCCTCTGTACTCTCTCTATTTTGTTGACATCCTTCCTATAATTAGGCAACCAAAATTGTACACCATACTCCAGAATTGGCCTCACAAATGCCTTGTACAATTTTAACATTACATCCCAACTTCTATACTCAATGCTCTGATGATTTATAAAGGCCAGCACACCAAAAGCTTTCTTTACCACCCTATCTACATGAGATTCCACCTTCAGGGAACTGTGCACAGTTATTCCTAGATCCCTCTGTTCAACTGCATTCCTCAATTCCCTACCATTTACCATGTACGTCCTATTTTGATTTGTCCTGCCAAGATGTAGCACCTCACACTTATCATCATTAAACTCCATCTGCCATCTTTCAGCCCACTCTTCCAACTGACCTAAATCTCTCTGTAGACTGAAAATCTACTTCATTATCCACAACACCACCTATTTTAGTATAATCTGCATACTTACTAATCCAATTTACCACACCATCATCCAGATCATTGATGTACATGACAAACAACAGTGGACCCAACACAGATCCCTGTGGCACCCCACTAGTCACTGGCCTCCAACCTGACAAACAGCCATCCACCATTACTCTCTGGCATCTCCCATTCAGCCACTGTTGAATCCATCTTGCTACCACCATTAATACCCAACAATTGAACCTTCTTAACCAACCTTCCATGAGGAACCTTGTGAAAGGCCTTACTGAAGTCCATATAAACAACATCCACTGCTTTACCCTCATCAATTTCCCGAGTAACCTCTTCAAAAAATTCAAGAAGATTAGTCAAACATGACCTTCCAGGCACAAATCCATGTTGACTGTTCCTAATCAGACCCTGTTTATCCAGATGCTTATATATATTATCTCTAAGTATCCTTTCCATTAATTTGCCCACCACTGACGTCAAACTAACAGGTCTATAATTGCTAGGTTTACTCTTAGAACCCTTTTTAAACAATGGAACAACATGCGCAGTACGCCAATCCTCCGGCACTATTCCCGTTTCTAATGATATTTGAAATATTTCTGTCATAGCCCCTGCTATTTCTACACTAACTTCCCTCAATGTCCTAGGGAATATCTTGTCCGGACCTGGAGACTTATCCACTTTTATATTTCTCAAAAGTGTCAGTACTTCCTCTTCTTTGAATCTCATAGTTTCTATATCTACTCTACTTGTTTCCCTTACCTCACATAATTCAATATCCTTCTCCTTGGTGAATACCGAAGAAAAGAAATTGTTCAATATCTCCCCCATCTCTTTTGGCTCTGCAGATAGCTGTCCACTCTGACTCTCTAATGGACCAATTTTATCCCTCGTTATCCTTTTGCTATTAATATAGCTGTAGAAACCCTTTGGATTTACTTTCACCTTACTTGCCAAAGCAACCTCATATCTTCTTTTAGCTTTTCTAATTTCTTTCTTAAGATTGTTTTTACATTCTTTATACTCCTCAAGCACCTCATTTCTCCAAGCTGCCTCTCTTTTTCCGAACCAAGTGTCCAATTTCCCTTGAAAACCATGGCTCTTTCCAATTTTTACTATTTCCTTTCAACCGAACAGGGACATAAAGATTCTGTACTCTTAAAATTTCACCTTTAAATGTCCTCCATTTCTCTTCCACATCTTTCCCATAAAACAAAATGTCCCAATTCACTCCTTTTAAATCCTTTCGCATCTTCTCAAAGTTAGCCTTTCTCCAATCAAAAATCTCAACCCTAGGTCCAGTTCTGACCCTCTCCATAATTATATTGAAACTAATGGTATTGTGATCACTGGACCCGAACTGTTCCCCAACACATACCTCTGCCACCTGACCTGTCTCATTTCCTAACAGGAGGTCCAGCACCGCCTCTTCTCTAGTAGGCACCTCTATGTATTGCTGCAAAAAACTATCCTGCACACATTTTACAAACTCCAAACCATCCAGCCCATTTACATAATGTGTTTCCCAGTCTATGTGTGGAAAATTGAAAGGAACATTCAGGACCCTGTTCCTGCCTTCTCACCATATCCCCTGACTCTCTATTGAAAGCATCAGAGAATTGGCCTCCGCTGCCTTCTGAGGCAGAGAATTCCACAGATTCACAACTAGCTGGGTAATAAAGTTTTTCTTCATCTCCGATCTAAATGGCCTACCTCTTATTCTTAAACTGTGACCTCTGGTTCTGGACTCCCACAACATCGGGAAGATGTTTCCTGACTCTAGTGTGTCCAATCCTTTAATAATCTTATATGTTTCAATAAGATCCATTCTAATCCTTCTAAATTCCAGAGTATACAAGCCCAGCCGCTCCATTCTATCAACATATAATTGTCCCGCCATCCCGGGAATTAACCTCGTGAACCTACGCTGCACTCCCTCAATAGCAAGAATGTCCTTCCTCAAATTTGGAGACCAAAACTGCACACAGTACTCCAGGTGTGGTCTCACTAGGGCCCTGTACAACTACAGAAGGACCTCTTTGCTCCTTTCCTCAACTCCTTGTAATGAAGGCCAACATGCCATTAGATTTCTTCACTGCCTGCTGTACCTGTGTGCTTACTTTCAGTGAGTGATGAACAAGGACCCCCAGATCTCTTTGCACTTCCTCTTTTCCAAACTTGACACCATTCAGATAATAATCTGCCTTCCTGTTTTTGCCACCAAAGTGGATAACCTCACATTTATCCACATTAAACTGCATGTGCCATGCATCCGCCCACTCACCCAACCTCATAGCATCCTCCTCACAGTTCACACTGCCTCCTAGCTTTGTGTCATCTGCAAATTTGCTGATGTTACTTTGAATCTCTTCAACTAAATCATTGATGTATATTGTAAATAGCTGCGGTCTCAGCACCGAGCCTTGCGGTACCCTACTGGTCACTTCCTGCCATTCTGAAAGGGACCTGTTAATCCCTACTCTTTGTTTCCTGTCTGCCAACCAATTTTCTATCCATGTCAATAGCCTACCCACAATACCATGTGCTCAAATTTTGCCCACTAATCTCCTAAGTGGGACCTTATCAAATGCTTTCTGAAAGTCCAGGTACACTACATCCACTGGCTCTCCCTTGTCCATTTCCCTGGTTACATCCTCAAAAAAATCCAGAAGATTGGTCAAGCATGATTTCCCTTTGTAAATCCATGCTGACTCGGACTAATCCTGTTACTGCATTCCACTTGTGCCGCTATTTCATCTTTTATAATTGACTGCAGCATCTTCCCCACCACCGATGTCAGGCTAATTGGTCTATAATTCTCTGTTTTCTCTCTCCTGCCTTTCTTAAAAAGTGGGATAACATTAGCTACCCTCAAATCCACAGGAACTGATCCTGAATCTATAGATCACTGGAAAATAAACACCAATGCGCCCACGATTTCTAGAGCAACTTCCTTAAGTACCCTGGGATGCAGACCATCAGGCCCTGGGGATTTATCAGCCTTCAGTCCCATCATCAGTCTACCCAACACTATTTCCTGCCTAATGTGAATTTCCTTCAGTTCCTCCATCAACTTTGGTCTTAACTAATTTTATCCTCTTCACTTACCTAAAGAAGCTTTTACTATCCTCCTTTATATTCTTGGCTAGCTTACCTTCGTACCTCATCTTTTCTCCCCGTATTGCCTTTTTAGTTATCTTTTGTTGCTCTTTAAAAGTTACCCAATCCTCTGGCTTCCCACTCATCTTTGCCATGTTATACTTTTATTTTATTTTTATACAGTCCTTCACTTCTTTTGTCAGCCATGGTCACCCCTTACTCCCCTTGGAATCTTTCTTCCTCTTTGGAATGAACTGATCCTACACCTTCTGTATTATTCCCAGAAATACCTGCCATTGTTGTTCTACTGTCATCCCTGTTAGCGTATCTTTCCAGTCAACTTTGGCCAGCTCCTCCCTCATGGCTCCATAGTCTCCTTTGTTCAACTGTAATATTGACACTTCCGATTTTCCCCTCTACCTCTCAAATTGTAGATTAAAACTTATCATATTATCACAACCGTCTCATGGCTCCTTTACCTCGAGTTGCCTCGTGTAGGTTAATTACACAACACTAAATCTAGAATTGCCTTCTCCCTGGTTGGTTCCAGTACAAGCTGCTCTAAGAATCTATCACGGAGGTACTCCAAAAAATCCCTTTTTGGGGTCCAACACCAACCTGATTTTCCCAGTCTACCTGCATGTTGAAATCTCCCATAACAACCATAGCATTACCTTTGTGACATGCCAATTTTAACTCTTGATTCAACTTGCACCCTATATCCAGGCTACTGTTTGGGGGCATGTAGATAACACCCATTAGGGTCTTTTTACCCGTACAATTTCTCAGTTCTATCCATACTGACTCTACATCTCCTGATTCTCTGTCACCCATTGCAAGGGACTGAAGTACATTCCTCACCAACAAAGCTACCCCACCACCTCTGCCCTCTTGTCTGCCTTTTCGATAGGACATATACCCTTGAATATTCGGTTCCCAGCTCTGGTCCTCTTGCAGCCATGTTTCTGTAATTCCCACAACATCATACTTGTCAATTTCTATCCGAGCCTCATCCACTTTATTTCTTATATTTCGTGCATTCATATATAATACTTTTAATCCATTACTCCCCTCACCCTTCACATCAATTCCTATTTCACTTGGCCATAGTCTCCTATCCCTTCCTGAGCTTTCTGCCCTGTTCATTCTGGTGTCTTTCTTACTTTTCTTATATTCTCTTTCCCTTTAACTCCATCCTTACATCTCCAATTTGTCTCCTCCCCCCCCACACTATTTAGTTTAAACACACCCATGTAGCAGTGGCAAACCTGCTTGCCAGAATGCTGATCCCCCTCCTGTTAAGGTGCAACCCATCCTTTTTGTACAAGTTACCCTTCCCCCAAAACAGATCCCAGTGGTCTAAGAATCTAAACCCCTGTCTCCCACATCAGCTCCTCAGCCACATATTCAGATTCCCTATCTTCCCTTTCCTGCCCTCAAACCAGCACGATGAACTGGAAACAAACTGGAGATAACCACCCTGGAGGTCCTGCTTTTCAGCCACTTTCCGAGTTCTCTGAAGTCACGCTGCAGAATGTCTTTCCTCTTCCTCCCAACGTCATTTGTGCCGACATGAACTACCACTTCCAGCTGCTCCCCTTCACCCTTGAGGATGCTCTGCAACCGGTCCCTGACGTCCTGGATACTGGCACCAGGGAGGCAAACCCACCATCCTTGACTCCCGCCCTTTGCCGCAGAAACCTCTGTCTGCACCTCTCACGATGGAGTCCCAGACTACCACGGCTCTGCCTGACGTCTGTCTCTTCGGTTTTGCCTCAGCGTCACCTTTTGATTCGCAGACTTGTCCCCTGTTTATAATGGCAGTGTCTTCTGTCTCAACAGCTTCCAAGAGGGTGAACCTGTTTTCAAGGGATACATCCCCCGGGGTCTCCTGTACTCCAAGCTTCCTTCCCTTCCCCATCGTCACCCACCTTCTCTCTTCGGATAAACGATCTTACTGTTGGTCCTGTCCAAGAAACTCTTGTTTTCCCAGATGATCCTGAGATCATCAAGTTGCTTCTCCCGTGCTCCAACACGGTCATTCAGGAACTGAACCTGGACACACTTTCCACAGTTGTAGCAGCCAGAGGCACCATCAGTGTCCCTGACCTCCTACCTCCCACATCCTGCAAGCCTCACACTGAATCAGCTTACCCGTCATATCTTAGACATAGAAACATAGAAATTAGGTGCAGGAGTAGGCCATTCGGCCCTTCGAGCCTGCACCGCCATTCAATATGATCATGGCTGATCATCCAACTCAGTATCCCGTACCTGCCTTCTCTCCATACCCTCTGATCCCCTTAGCCACAAGGGCCACATCTAACTCCCTCTTCACCGTGTCCCATCCTCTCCAACTTTTGGCGTAGTCTCCTTTCTTCAGCCTCCTCGCCGAAGACTCTTGAGCCAAAGGCTCGCACTTTTCTCACAAGGCATTTCCCTCGCCAAGGCTGCTCAAGAATCAAGAACATTTTTGACAGAGGTCAGAGATTAAGCTTCTGTCAAAGCTCAGGTATTTAAAGCACCAGAACATAAGTTTGAGAAATGTCATTCGTGCCATCTCTCATAATTTGTCTTGTTTTAAATTGCTACTGTTGAGACTTAATTTTCTCTACTTTGTTTTTTTGTGATCATTTTGTGTATGAGAGCCACGTGTTTTGCACGGACTAAACTATTGTATTCTGTTTAGGGGAAATCCAAAGATGGCACCACATTTGGCGAGTATGGAGGCTGGTACAAGGCATGCAAAGTCGACAGGTATATTTTCACATTTTTATCATAAGGAATAGGAGTAGAATTGGGTCATTCGGCCCATCAAGTCTACTCCGCCATTCAATCATAGCTGATCTATCTCTCCCTCCTAACCCCATTCTCCTGCCTTATCCCCATAACGTCTGATACCCGTATTCAAGTATCAAGTAGCTATTTGCAACAGAATAGTGCAATTTCTTTACAACCGTGAGGCTGTATACTCTCCTGCTTAGTCTGGAGTTCCGAATATTTAAAATAAATAAAGAACAGCAATAGCTTTAAGTTCTGTGTAAACAAAATGTACTCATTTGTACTTGGACCTTAAGACATAGGAACATACTTGGCCCATTAAGTGTGCTCCGCCATTCGATCATGGCAGATCTGTTTTTGCCTCTCAACCCCATTCACCTGCCTTCTCCCTGTAACCTGTGATGCCCTTACTAATCAAGAATCAGTCTCTGCTTTAAAAATACTCAATAACGACCTCTACAGCTGTCTGTGACAATGAATTCCACAGATTCACCACCCTCTGGCTAAATAAATTCCTCCTTGTCTCCATTGTAAAGGTGCACCTTTATATTCTGGGGCTGTGCCCTCTTGTTCTGGACTCTCCCACTACAGGAAATATCCTCTCCACTTCCACTCCATCTAAGCCTTTCATTATTCAGTGCATATTAGTAGCATGATATTTTGGCGGCTGATATTCTGTCAAAAAGGGACAACATTTTAACGCATTGATTTGGAGGAATTAATACGTCTGCAGTGTGAACTATACACTTCTATTCCAAGATAACACAGGTAGCCCATTTTCGGAAAATGTTAAAAAAATCAAAACATTATGTAAATTAGCTACTATAGTTAACCTACAATTAATATGTAGTTTGACAGTATCTACCATGACATGATAAAGATGACTTGTGTAATGTGCTAAGAGGGTTTTGACAGCAAATGATACAGATACACTATTGATATGCACTTTTAAGATTTAAACTTATGCACACCCGCCAAATAATTTTGCAGTGATTTTAGTTGTAATCCAGCATGGATCCGTACTCTGTCTTTATGATCAAGAAGGAGGCTATTCGGTCAATCAATTCGGCCAATTCCCACCAGTCTCATTTGTATGCTTATTTACCCTTAATCCATTCTCTCTCATGTATCCATCAACTAACCGTGATCCTCCTGTTACCTAAATGCACAGGGACGCTATTCAGTAACCTATCAATGCCTCCAGTGCTGACATTTTGCAGAAATTTCTGAATTCACTGGAAGGATAAGCAAACCAATGTCCAAGTCCCCTTCTATGCCAATGAGTCCCACGCTGAGGCTCTTGGTTGGTTGGTTAGATTGGGTTGGCCTAACACCAGATTTCTGAAACACTCCATTCCATGCTCAGTTGTGCAAGCAGATTGTGGCACACAGGGAAAGATTCAAGGATGTGCTCCAAACCTATGGGAACCTACGGTGGCGCAATGGTAGAGTTGCTGCCTTGCAACACTAGAGACCCTGGTTCAATCTGGGTGCTTTATGTATGGAGTTTGTACATTCTCCCTGTGACAATGTGGGCTTTCTACTGGTGCTCCGGTTTCCTCCCACACTCCAAAGAGGTACGGGTTTGTAGGTTATTGGTAAAAGTGTAAATTGTCCCTAGTGTGTAGGATACTGCTAGTGTACGAAGTGACCACTGGTCGGCGCAAACTCGATGAGGCGAAGAGCCTGTGTCTGCACTGTATGTCTAAAGTCTAAACCTCTAGCCCATGTCCATCAAAGTGGAAAAGTATTCATAGTCGTATTGAGAATCCCCAGGCCATAATATCTGGAGGTAACGGGTGTAGATCTTTGCGGTACTCCCAAATTAAAGGAGTTTTGTTTCAAAAGCTTAATATGTTTTTTACTGAAGAGAGCTCAGGATGTGTACGTCCCCGTTCGAGTGAAAGGCAAAGCAGGCAAACGTAAGGAAGCTTGGCTGACGATGGAAATTGTTTTAGTCAAAAACAAGAAGAATGCATGGGACAGGTATAGGCAGCTGGAATCAAGTGCATCTCTGGAGGTGTTTCGGGAACTAAGGAGCAAATTTAAAAAAGGAGATCAGAAGGACAAAAAGGGGCCAGGAGATAGCTCTGGCGGTAGCATAAAAGACAATACCAAAAGATTTTATAAATACATTAGGGGGGAAAAAGGTGACTAGAGAGAGAGAGTGGGACCTCTCATGAATAAAAGCAATCAACTCTGTGTGGAGCCACAGGAGATGGGCAAGGTCCTCAAATGAGTATTTCTCCTCTGTATTTACCGAGGAGAAAGACAGTAGGACGGAGGAAATTGGAGCAGTCACTGGAAGTGTTGTGAGAGCTGTCAGGGTTACAGGCGAGGAAGTACTGAAGGTACTGTCCTGTTTGTAGGTAGACAAATCTCCGGGGCCTGATCAGATATATCCGAGGAGCCCTGGTTGAAATTTATGAGTCGTCCTTAAATGCAGGAGAGGTGCCAGAGGATTGGAGGGTTGCAAATGTTGTGCCTCTTTTCAAGAAAGGCTGCAGGGAAAATACTGGGAACTATAGGCCGGCGAGCTTAACATCTGTAGTTGGTAAGTTACTGGAAAGTATTCTGAGGGAAAGGATATACAGGCATTTGGATGGGCAAGGGCTGATTAGGGACAGTCAGAATGGTTTTGTACGTGGGAGGTCGTGTCTCACAAATCTGATTGATTTTTTTTGAAGATGTGAGCAAAAAGGTTGATGAAGGCAGAGCTGTAGATGGTGTGTACATGGACTTTAGTAAGGTGTTCAACAAGGTGCTGCATGGTAGGTTACTCTGGACGGTTAGATCTCATGGGATCCAAGGAGAGATAGCTGAATGGATAGCAAATTAACTCCATGAAGCAGAGGGGGATGGTGGAAGGTTGCTTCTCAGAATGGAGGCCTGTGACTAGTGGTGTGCCACAGGGTATGGTGCTGGGCCCGTTACTTTTTGTCATCTACATCAATGATTTGGATGAGAACATACAGGGCAAGATTAGCAAGTTTGCTGATGATACAAAAGTTAGTGGTTTTGCAGAAAGTGAAGATGGTTGTGAACGATTGCAGCAGGATCTGGATCGATTGGCCAGGTGGGCGGAGGAATGGTTGATGGAATTTAATGCAGAGAAGTGTGAGGTGTTGCATTTTGGGATGTCGAAGAGAGCAGAAGGATCCATGCAGGGAGATAAGGTGGTCAAAAAGGGTTTTGGCACTGGCCTTCATCAGTCAGAGTATTGAGTACAGAAGTTGGGAGGTCATGTTGCAGTTGTATAAGACATTGATATTTAAAATATTGTGTTCAGTTCTGAGCACCATGTTATTGGAAAGATATTGTCAAGCTTGAAAGGGTTCAGAAAAGATTTACGAGGATGTTGTCAGGACTAGAGGGTGTGAGCTATAGAGAGAGGTTGAGTAGGCTGGGTTTCTATTCCATGGAGCATAGAAGGATACAGGGAGATCCTATAGAGGTATACAAAATCATGAGAGGAATAGATCTGGTAGATTAACAGAGTATTTTACCCAGAATAGGGGAATCGAGGACCAGAGGACATAGGTTCAAGGTGAAGGGGAAAAGATTTAATCGGAATCTGAGGAATAACTTCAGGGTGGTGGGTGTATGGAACAAGCTGCCAGAGGAGGTAGTTGAGGCTGGGACTATCCCATTGTTTAAGAAACAGTTGGACAGGTACATAGCTAGGACAGGTTTGGAGGGTTATGGACCAAGCGCAGGCAAGTGGGGCTAGGGTAGCCAGGATATTGTTGGCTGGTGTGGGTGAGTTAGGCCGAAGGGCCTGTTTCCACACTGTATTACTCTGTTTGTTACAAAACATTAATATGTTTATTTCAAAATCTTAATGTGTTTTTCAAAACCTTAATGTGTTTGTTTCAAAACCTTAATGTGTTTGTTTCAAAACCTTAATGTGTTATTTCTCTTTTTCCAAACAGCCCAACAGTGACAACAACATTGAAGAATCTTGGGGCTCTTTATAAACGTCAGGGCAAGTTTGAAGCAGCAGAAACACTGGAAGAAGCAGCTTTAAGATCTCGTAAACAAGTACGGTTTTAACCACCTATTCAACCATGTAGAGAGTGTATTTCTTGCTATTTGCTTTCATTGCAGAACTGGATCAATATGTGGGGAATTTCACACGTGAATTACATGTTTGTGCATCATTTTAAGAGGAACAATGTTATTTGAATCAACGAGTCATGGAAAAAATCCCTTCAGCCCATCACATCAGTTGCCTTCTTTCAATGTCTTGGCAATTTAAATGCTCGTCCAGATACATAAATATCGTAAAACATGAGCCGAAGGACCTATTTTTGTGCTGTGTGATTCAGTGAATGTACTGCTTCCACCACACTCAAGCAAATTCTTCTAACAATCACATTATGCATTCATAATTTTGTATACCCCTTTCAGCCTCCTCTGCTCCAAGGAAAACAAATTCAGCCCATCCGGTTTCTCCTCAAAACTGAAACGCTCCATCCAGACAATATCCTGGAGAATCTCCTCACCATTCTCTCCGGTGCAATCATGTTCTTCCCAAAGACACATACAGACTCCAGCTGTGCCTTAATCAGCTGGGTTCTCAAGATACAAGACACATTTATTTGTCACATGTGCCAGTTGGCACAGTGAACTGTGATCACCATACAGCCATACAATAAAATAAAGAACACAACACTCGATGATAGAGTTGACACTTCTCAAACAAAATGCTATGAATTCAAGACATGTTGTGCCAAATGTAGGCTTATTCATAGGTCCATCTTTAAAATGACTGATTTCAAATAGTCCTTAATTAGGTGCTTGTAAAGACATGTGGAACTATTTTGAACAATTGCAGGGAATTTTCACCTGAACTGTGGATGTTTTATCGTCTCCATCACTAAAACTGATTACATAGACATTGTCAGACTGGTGTCACCTGAGTTTCCTCAGACCGTATATATCAAAGGTATCAAAGGTATTTTATTGGTCACATTCACATACACCGAGGTGTAATGAAGTGAAATGCTTTTTGCCATTTTGCAGCACACAAAAAATGAATACAGACATAACACCAATGAGAGTCTTAAACACAAAGAACATCCCCCCACAATGGCTCCCACCATGAGGGAAGGCACAAAGTCCAGTCCCCAACCCCAGTTCACCCACAGTCGGGCCTATTGAGGCCTCTACGGAGGCCCGATGTTCCTGGCCGTTCTCGCCGGGTGGTGGTGCTCCGGCGTCGGGAGAGTCCTCACAGCGGCATGGGAACCCTGGAACGACCACCTCTGTACTGGAGGCCGCGGCTTCCGAAGCCGACAAGGCCGCGCCGGTTGGAGCTCCACAACTGGCGATCTCGTCGCGAGATCCCAGGCTCCCGTGTAAAGTTCGGCGCCGCCGCCCGCAGCTGGTCGCTCCACAGTCCCGCAGCTCCGCGATGTTTTACCCGGCGGTCTCAGCTCACCGGAGCTCCAGCGCGGCGACCCAGGCAAGGCATCGCCCGCTCCACGATAGCGCTCCAGCGCTGTGCCGCCGCCGAAGCCAAGGTTCTGGGCGGTCCCCGACAGGAAACGCCGCTCCAGGCCCGCTGGTAGGCCGCGAGGACGGGTCGAAGCTGCAGCCCGGAGAAAAGCTGCCTCTCCGACCAGGTGGAGACCCTGAAAGGCAGTTTCCCCCTTCCCCCCCCCACACAAAAAAGTCTAGACCTCCAAACAAAACACTTTAACTAACTAAAAATAAAAATAAAATGTTGAAAAGACAGACAACTGCTGGCAGGGCAGCCGTGCACAGGACGGCGCCCCCTTCTGTATGCATGAAAGACACAAAGTGCTGGAGTAACTCAGTGTGTCAGGCAGTAAAGGATCTATCCTTTTCCTGCAGAGATGCTGTCTGACCTGCTGAGTTACTCCAGCACTTTGTCTACCTTTTGGTATAAACCTGCATCTGCAGATCTTGTTTCCATATTTATGCATGGACTGGTACTTTGCTCACAAAGCATTTTGGGTTTCAATTGCAGACGTAATATAAATGCAAAGGTTTCTTTTTTTTTATAGCTACACAGCATTAAATTCTGTGTAATTCTGTAGTCAATTTACATAAAGCTTTATTCATATGGATGCTGGTTTCTTAAAAAAATGTTAGTTATTTGCAATTTAACATAATTTTGTTATAGAAACAATTCAAATAAAATTCATACCTTTGTTCACCAGGGTCTTGATAATATCCACAAACAAAAAGTAGCTGAAGTACTTAATGATCCTGAAAGTATAGAGAAAAGAAGAAGCCGTGAAAGTTTGAATGTGGATGTGGTAAAATATGAGAGTGGTCCTGATGGTGGCGAGGAAGTGAGTATGGGCGTGGAGTGGAATGGGGTAAGTACAGTACACAGTCCACAAATACAGACAGAGAATATTGCAACATTAGTAAAAGGTGTTAATAAATGTCTTTAACACCATCGGATTTTAGGGCATTAAATTGGCAATATCCATGATTGCATTCATATTTTGTGTGAGTTTTGAGTCTTTGGAATTCGCTTCCTTAGTGGATAATGGAAGCATGAGTCGGAACGCTTGTCTACTGGTTCCTTGAAAAGTCCTCATTAAGCAAGGAGTTGAAAGGTTACTGGAGGTAGATGGGAACATAGAATTGGTTATAATAGCCTGATCTCCAGCGTTTGATTTGAATAACATAGCAGAAAAAACTGTGTTGCCAATGCAGGTTCACAATCTTTTATCCGAAAACCGAAAAGCTCCGAAAACCGAACATTTTTAACTGCCGGGATCGAGGCGCAAACTCGCGACCTTGCGGCCACGAGCCGAGCACTCTACCACTGAGCCACCCGGTCCCCGCTAAAAATCTACACTAAAAATCTTCCATTCCGAAAACCGAAAAATTCCGAAATCCGAAAAGAGTCTGAGCCCAAGGTTTTCGGATAAGAGATTGTGAACCTGTATATGCATATAAATTTATTTCACATAGGGTTTAGGACATGGCAGAAACTATAGCTGTAAATTAGGCCTAACCAAAGTCCTATAAAGCTGCAACATGAATTTTTGACTTAGCTCAATGCCCTGACCTCTTAAGGCCAGCATACCATTAACCACTCTATTTGCGTTGCCACTTTTAATGTTCTAACAGGACCTCCGTGTTTTTGTAGTTTTGGCTCGTCCAATAAAGGCAAGTATTTATTATACTGCCTCAATCACCTTTTCTACTCCAACAATCTTCATCAATACTTCCTAGTATCTAACCATTAATCATCACTCTTTGGCTTGTTGAATCATTTGCAAATGCTTTCAAACTAATTTTAAAGTTTAAAAAAAGGACAATATTCTATATAAATAAGCACTCGTAATTGCAGAACCACATACAGTATATTACTAAATATTGTGCTTTGGATTTCTCTAACAATATTTTGATGAATAACTGTGTTCACAATTATATGTAAAATTTTGTAAGCAGGATAAGTTACTTGCAAGAAAATTAAATTAAATACTAAGCTAAGGTAGTGTACACCCAAATAAATGTAGTTGATACCTGCACATATTTTGCTTGGGAAACTACTTGATTTATCATATTTCTTTCTATAAAACAGATTATAAAAAGAACCTTGCCTAACAAAATTGGTGAATGTAATTTTGTATTAGAGGAAGGAGTAAATCAATTTGAAGTATTTAAGTTGTTGATGCAGAAAATAAGTGTATTCTTTTGTGCATAACATTTATCACTTCTGTTTGTTAATTAATGTCTGATAGTTAATATATCTTAGCCTTGTGTTGACAAAGAAACGGATATCTAAGTAGCATGTGAAATGGCCAGAACATCTTTTGACTAACTTGTCTTTTTCCTTTTGAATTTCCAGAAGAAATCCAGAGACTAGAGGTTTATCTTTTGTAAATTTGTATTTTTGTTGGTACTGTGTACTGTACAATTCTTTATTTATCTTGTATTTGGCTTGCTCACTTTTTCAGTATATATTCACCTTGCTGTAAATTTTATGTAAATATGAGTTTTTAAGTATTTTTTTCCATGTGGATTTTTGTATTTTCAAGTATACATTATAGTTAACACTATTTCTGGGTCATTTCTTCCTTTCACTGCCGTTTCGGTTGTTAGAAATGCCTTTCAAATTACAAACAAATGAACTATGAAATTTCTAATTGACCATTGCTGCTCATAATACTGGCTATTTAAGTTATTTTCCCTTAAGGTCTGTGCTTTTCTTAACCATCTGTTAAGTTTGCATGTCTTGAATGTAAGAAAATTAAAAAAATTGTCTGAAGCGTAACTGGACCAATTTATCAACTACAGATTTTCATTTTAATAGTTATTATGATAACTTTTTTCAAAAAATAATCTAATCAGTCAAAATTGTTATTAGTGCAAAGGTTATTTTTTATATTTATACACATTATAGCTAATTTATTTGTTAGCTTCACCTTAAGAATTAATGAAAATTATTATTTTAATTCTATGATTCTATGATTTCTTGCATATGCCACCACAAACTAAGGGATTTATATCAAAAATACTTTTAGTGAAATGTTATAGTCAGCAGCAATCATACTTGATACTTTATTTTTAAAACAATTATGTACTAAGTTCTGGCATGAAGTTTACTCTTGCTTGCTGTCTGGTGTCCTAACACCCAGAAACAATGGTATTGACAAGATGAGTCAGCAGCCAATTTCATGCTGAAGGATTCTCGCCCAGAAATAAAGTAGGGTAATAAAAAAAATTGTTTTTTATTGTCCGGCATTTTACAGAGCACAAATCAAAAGAATGTACTAACTTGGAGTAAGGCAAATTAGAACAATAGGCAGGAACTAGGGAGTTGGGGGCAACTGTTATTGGCTAAGTCCACATCCCACATCTGGGAGTCATTTAAAGACCAGCTGACCAGAGTTCAGGACTGGATGTTCTAGTAAGCAGGAGGAACAAGGGTGGCAAGGTAAGGGATTCTTGGATATGAGGGAGATTATAAATTTGGTCAAAAAGAAAAAGGAAGCATATGTAAGCTTGAGGATGAAATCAGATAATGCCTCTGAGGAATATAAAGAAAGCAGGAAAGAATTCAAGCAAGGAATTAGGAGGACCAGAGGGGGCCATGAAATGGCATTGCAGGTCAGATTCAAGAAAATCATTAAAAATAAGGGGGTGACTATGGAGAGGGTAGAACCACTCAAGGATAAAGGAAGGACCTGATGCTTGAGTCGGAGAATGTACCCCAAGGCAAGGTACTAAACAAGAACTTTGCATCATATTCACCAAGGAGAAGTACCTGCAGGGTAGTGAAGGTAGACAAAAATGCTGGAGAAACTCAGCGGGTGAGGCAGCATCTATGGAGCGAAGGAAATAGGCGACTTTTTGGGTCAAGACCCTTCTTCAGATTGATGTGGGGGTGGGGGGGGGGGGAAGAAGAAAGGAAGAGGCGGAGACAGTGGGCTGTGGGAGAGCTGGGGAGGGGAAAGGAGAAAGCAGGGACTACCTAAAATTGGAGGTCAATGTTCATACCGCTGGGATGTAAACTGCCCAAGTGAAATATGAGGTACTGCTCCTCCAATTTACGGTGGGCCTCACTCTGGCCATGGAGGAGGCCCAGGACAGAATGGGAGTGCTGAACCACTGGGAGATCAGGTTGTTTATTGCGAACCGAGCAGAGGTGTTGGGCGAAGCGATCGCCAAGCCTTCACTTGGTCTCACCGATGTAGAGCAGCTGACACCTAGAGCGGCGAATGCAATAGATGAGGTTGGAGGAGGTGCAGGTGAACCTCTGCCACACCTGGAAAGACTGCTTGGGTCCTTGGATGGAGTCAAGGGGGAGGTAAATCGGTGGGGTAGTGAGATCAGTGTGGGGTATAAACATTTGCCGGGGGATTTCTAGATCAAGGACGAGGTGGTGTTGGATTCTTCTGAGGTAGACAAGTCCTCGGGGTCTGATTTAATTTGTGGCAGGTTATTGAAAGAGGCAAGAAAGAAGATTGCTGGGGGCTTAATAAAGATCTAACTATCCTCTCAGTCACCTAGACAAAGTCTGGAGAATAGGATTTACTATTTGAAAGAGAATGGCCTAATTAGGGTAGGTTATGTCTGTAAATTTGATTGTGTTTTTTGAAGCGGTGATGAAGATGATTGATGAGGGTAGGCAATGGATCTTCTTCTTCTTCTTGCTTATGGCGTGCACAGCCTAAAGTTGTAGGACAACTTGTTCTATTTGATCTTATTTGATTGTGCACGTCGGGTTGATTGCATTTGTCGAAACAGGGCGGACCACGTGAAGGTTGCAATCTTCCACCCCAGGCAATGGATGATATCTGTAATGGCTTTAGTAAGGACCATCATGGTAGTATGATCCAGTAGATTAATATGCACAAGATTCATGGTGCTTCCCTCCTTTTTGTCTGATAAGCATAGATGCTATTTGTGATATTAATTTGGTCCCCAGCTTGAATGGCTTAGTTTAGTTTATTTTAGTTTATAGTTTATTATTGTCACGTGTACTGAGATACAGTGAAAAGCTTTTGTTTGCGTGCTATCCAGTCAAGCCGTCTAATACACAGTAAAAGGATAAAGAGTATAACATTTAGTGCAAGACAGTCTGAATAAAGACTGATTTAGTGCACAGGTCTCCAATGAGATAGATAGGAGGTCAGGGTCATACCCTAGCTGATGAGAGGACCGATCAGTTGCCTGATAACAGCTGGGAAGAAACCGACCCTGAATCTGGAGGCATTTGGACTTTTAACAACTCCCTGCACTACTGCAAAATATAATACTGTCTAAATTACACCTTGTTTACAAAGAATTTTTCCAAGGCTGTTGTAATTTTGCAGAGTAGCTTATTGTATTATTGTTACTATTTCCCACCTGAAACTCATTTCATGACCACAATTGACATGGGTGCTGGAGGCAGCCCTAAAGCAGTCGTCGATGTAACGAGTTGGGGAACAGTGCCCTGGTATGTTTGGAACATATTGTTCGACATACCTAATATAAAGACAGGCATAGCTGGGGCCCATCCGAGTGCCCATAGCTAAACCACTGTACCACAGAAAGTGAGTTGAGTCAAAAGAGAAGTTGTGAAGGGTGAGGACAAGTTCTGCCACGCAGAGGAAAGTTTAAATCGAGAGGAGCTTGGGTAGCTTACAGTTCAAAGGTATGAATGTTGAATTCTACAACTTCAAGTAATACTCCCCCTCCCTAGTACTCCCATTTCTCCCACCATCTGCCAACACCCCCCAATTACCATGCTCTTTTCCCCCTCTTTCTCTGTGTCACATTCACAAGTTATAGGAGTGGAATTAGGTCATTTGGCCCATCGAATCTACTCTGCCATTCAATCAGGGCTGATCTCTGCCCCCAATCCCATTTTCCTGCCTTCTCCCCATAACCCTTGACACCCGTTCTAATCAAGAATTTGTCTATCTCTGCCTTAAAAATATCCTCCGACTTTCTCTCCACAGGTCTCTGTGGCAATGAGTTCCACAGATTGACTACCATCTGACTAAAGGATTTCCTCCTCACTTCCTTTCTAAAAGAGCGCCCTTTAATTTTGAGTTTATGACCTCTGGTCATACATCCACATCTGCTCTATCTATGCCTTTCATTATTCTGTAAGTTTCGATGAGGTCCCCCCTCAACCTTCTAAACCCCAGCGAGTAGAGGCCCAGTGCTTTCAAACACTCATCATATGCTAACCCACTCATTCCTGGAAGGAATCATTCTTGTAGACCTCTTCTGGACCCTCTTCAGAGCCAGCACATACTTCCTCAGATATTGGGCCCAAATTTGCTCACGGTACTCCAAATGTGGCCTGACCAACACCTCATAGAGCCTCAGCATTACATTTCGGCGTCTTTCTCTGTCTCTCGCACTCCCTCTCTCTTTCCCACCCACCCCATGTTGGCTCCTGATTGCATCCCACCCCTCTTCCCAAGTACTATCCTTTTTCTTTCCCTGTTTGCTTTGCTCTTTCAATGCTGCATATATAAGCAATAGGTATGTTTTGTAATTTAAGCAAAGATGCTGGATTTTCTAAGTGGTGAGCAGAAAGTGTGACCTGGAAATACTGTTCATGTATTTACCTTAAACAATTGAAACTGTTGAAGATTCTGCCACAGTTTTGACTTTTTTTCCCTCCATTTTTGTCTGACAGGCATAGATACCTTTTGTGATACTAATTCTGTTTCCGACTTGAATGGCATACACCATCTTCAGGCTTTTAACAACTCTCTGCTTACTGCAATATGTAACATTGTCTTAGCTGCACTTTGTCTACAGAGAACATTTCCAAGGTTGTTGTAATTCTGCAGAGTAGCTTATTGTATTTTTGTTACTTCTTCCCCTCTGAAATTCAATTCATTACCACAATTGACTGAATCAACCATTTAT
This sequence comes from Amblyraja radiata, assembly GCF_010909765.2. Classification (NCBI taxonomy): domain Eukaryota; kingdom Metazoa; phylum Chordata; class Chondrichthyes; order Rajiformes; family Rajidae; genus Amblyraja; species Amblyraja radiata. Next base: position 34,010,668 of record NC_045964.1, on the reverse strand, counting down.
ACCAATGTCAGCAGTCTACCTATCATAGAGGACATAAACTCTACCATGAGAATACATGTCTAATACTAAGTTAATTAACTGCACAGTCAACTGTTTATTGGTTATCAGGCTTGTGTTGCATTCAATTGAGTCTCCATTTGGTAACTCATGTAACTACAAGACAGATTTATTGATTTGCCTTGTAAAATTACTGCTTTAGAATGAGAAAAATATTAAAATGCATGATTGTGTACAGCTAGAATTTCCCTAAAATCTAGGCATGTTCTTTATGTACTCATTTAAACTCTTGTGGTCTACTCTATGAAACTATTATTGTTGATAAGTGCTTTTTTTATTCTGGGTGAACTGTGTATTCTCTTTGGAGAATTTAACTACTTTCTAATGGATTCTTAATTGTCTGGAGGTGTGTGTAAATGTCTCCTTTCTAACTCTCAATAAACTAGCTCAGTATCTAACTAATTTGTCTTTTGTCTCTGTGATCTGCTTTGTAATGCTTCCCTTTCTCCTGCACTCTCTAAAATGAAATTCGAGAACACCAAGGCTTGCTATATGTACATTTGCAGTGACATAATTGTAAATTACTGTAGACACAAAGTGCAGGAGTAAACCTGCAGGTTAGGCAGCATATCTGAAGAAAAAGGATGGGTGACGTTTTGGGTCGGGACCCTTCTTCAGACATAAATATGTCTAAAGAAGGGTCCTGACCTGAAACATCATCCATCCTTTTTCTCCAGAGATGCTGCCAGTCCTACTGGGTTACTCAAGAACTTTGTGTCTATCTTCGGTATAAACCAGCATCTGCAGTTCCGCTCTATTAGATGTGGCCCTTTTGGCTAAGGGGATCGGGATATGGAGAGAAGGCAGGTACGGGATACTAAGTTGGATGATCAGCCATGATCATATTGAATGGCGGTGCAGTCTCGAAGGGCCGAATGGCCTACTCCTGCACCTATTTTCTATGTTTCTATACGTAATTGTAAGATATGCTTCTTCTCTATAATGTAGACTGTAACATAGTCGTCAGAATTAAGGACATGTTAGTGCAATTACTAACGATCAACATTGATTTGTTCTGGCCCATAGATTATGCATTTTAATGAAGCTCTTTAATTATGCACCTTGTAGTTTTGATGTATCCCTGGAGGAAAGAATGCCTTCGATATTATATTTAATTTCATGTAATATATAGCTTATCTAAAATGTTGAAAATTTATCATGATTTTTAAATTGGAAAGGGAGGATTTAATCCCTCATGGAAAGTTGTATGTCTTCTTGCAAACAGTATTGGCAAATATTACATAACATCTGCAGTATCGAAAAGGATATTTAGCATTTTTGCTCCACACAAGCTTCTTCCCACGTCTTAACTGTCAATATTTTCCTGCATTTTATTCTGTTTTAAAATTCATACGTTATTCACCTAAATTACTCTGTGAAAGAAGTTCCACATTCCAGTTGCTCACCAGATGAAAAGATTTCTTATGAATTCATACTGTTGTTTTATAGCTCATGACCTGTAATTTAATACACTCAAGTGGAAATTTATTTGCAACTATCCTTTTGAATCCCTTTTCTCCAGGAAAAGGGCCTTAGTCATTATTTTCTGATGGAACCTTGTGCATTTATTGATCAAACCTTGTGTTCTTCCTGTTCATGCAGATGATTTTTGAGCTTTCCAGAAAGTTTCCATACTTTGGAGACCAGAAATGTACATGGCATTCAAAATAACCTTATGATGAAAGTAATTTGGCAGAGCCAAATAAAACTTCGACAATATTGTTCAAGAAACCTTGATATGTTAATAAATGTGCATTATTGCACATGATCATGTATTTTTTTTAAAACAACCAAATTCTGTAGTTTTTACCATGAAGATCAGGTGCATAAAGTTTGTGCATTTTATCAACAAGGTGACCAATATGATTTATTTTTAAACATTTAACACCTGTTTAACATCTAGTTGTGTCTCTGAGCATTCCTACATTCAACTGGAAAATATACCGATTGTGCTTAATTCTTGAACTGCAATAATATTTCTACCTCAGCCATTGCACTCCAATAGGCTCTTTACAATTGATTCAGCCATTGAGAGCCAATTAAATGAAACGTGTTCAGGAGAAACACTAATTTGTGCTTCAGCTAAAGCCAATCTCAGTTGGAATCAGGTTTATTTTATGTAAAAGGTTGTAAGGTTGTGTTATTGTTCTGGGTGTTGGCTCATTCATTTCAACTAGAATTTATAATGTGTACTCCCAAGCATAAATGTGTTCTAAACAGAACTATATTAAGAAGGTAAATTATTTCTGTAAGAAAATGCAACATGTGAATTTGATTTTTTTTGTTTATAGTTTTTTCAAATCAATGCAAAGCTATTTGATCTAAATGCGGCACCATTTTATTTATATGTGGAATGATAAATGTCAGAATTTCTATTCAGAATATAAACATGCTGATAAAATGCTTTTTTTTTTTTAGCATTTCATGGGAGAAAGTGCATGAATAATGCAATATATATTGACCATTACAACTTAGTAACGTAGAACTGCTGATCTTGTTGAAAAAGACCAGAACTGTGTACACAATGTGTAATCCAATATAGAGACCAGATTTCTAACAGCTGTTGTCAGCAGTCGTTTTTCAAATTTGGCATCTTCTATAGACAAATGTTATTTAAATGCATAATTGATGTGTTTCTTATAAAACAGAATAATGAAGTTACAAATAAGCATTTGCATATAATAACTTGTATATTCATGCAAATAATTAACATCAGCACTTGTAATGTTGGCACCGATTCATCTAAAACACATCGGTAATGTTATGGAAAGATATGTTGTACTGTTTCTCTTAACAGTTTCTTGCACAGGATCTGTTAATGTTCACACTTAAAGTTACATTGATCCTGTTAAGGTAGACTTGGCATTTACATCCTCTATTATTTGGCTTACAGGATGGAACTGGATCTCTGAAACGTAGTGGTTCCTTCAGCAAGCTTCGTGCTTCTATTAGACGCAGTAGTGAAAAGCTAGTTAGGAAACTGAAAGGTGGCAGTCCGCGAGAAAATGAGCCCAAGAATTCTGGGTAATTATTAATTTCCTGATTTCTGCTTTAATTTGAAGTTTAAATTTTACACAATGTGAATAGGTTATTATGAAATATTTTATTTAGTAACGATTGCACGCACAACTTGTCTGTCATTGAAGACATAGAAACATAGAAAATAGGTGCAGGAGTAGGCCATTCGGCCCTTCGAGCCTGCACCGCCATTCAATAGGATCATGGCTGATCAGTCCTACTCAGTATCCCATCCCTGCCTTCTCTCCATACCCCCTGATCCCTTTAGCCACAAGGGCCACATCTAACTCCCTCTTAAATATAGCCAATGAACTGGCCTCAACTACCTGTTGAGGCCAAGATGCTGGAAGATTTGCATTTATGTGGTGCCTTTGTTTCGAGACCTCCTATTTCCCAAAGCACAACTATTTATCTATTAAATATTTTTTTTGAAAATGTATTCATCAGGTAAGGTAGAAAAACATGGTCTGAGAATTTGTGGCTGATTAGATAGTCCTAAATAAGTGAACAGTTGGATTCAGCTAAAAATGTCGTCGATAAGAGATGTTAGTTAATTTCTTAGAAACTTAGAAAATAGGTGCAGGAGGAGGCCATTCAGCCCTTTGAGCCTGCACCGCCATTCATTCTGATCATGGCTGATCGTCCCCTATCAATAACCCGTGCCTGCCTTCTCCCCATATCCCTTGACTCCACTAGCCCCTAGAGCTCTATCTAACTCTCTCTTAAATCCACCCAGTGATTTGGCCTTCACTGCCCTTTGTGGCAGGGAATTCCATAAATTCACAACTCTCTGGGTGAAAAAGTTTTTTCTCACCTCAGTCTTAAATGACCTCCCCTTTATTCTAAGACTGTGGCCCCTAGTTCTGGACGCGCCCAAAGTTGGGAACATTTTTCCTGCATCTAGCTTGTCCAGTCCTTTTATAATTTTATATGTTTCTATAAGATCACCCCCTCATCCTTCTAAACTCCAGTGAATACAAGCCTAGTCTTTTCAATCTTTCCTCATATGACAGTCTTCTTGGTTTCTTGGTCCTCCAAAATATTCCAAATGGAATTTAAACTGGAGGTGGTGGAGGGAGGATTTAAGCCAGAAAGGGTTATTGGGAAGAAAGAGCTACCTTAAATTTAGTTGCATCTGGTTGGGTAACTATAGTAGGGTGGAGATTATTCCATGCTTTAATTGTGTGGGGGAAGAACGAATTACTGTACACATCTGTCTTGGTAGCTGGAATCACAAATTGGATCGAATGCCCCGCCATCCCAGGGATCAATCTCGTGAACCTACGCTGCACTGCCTCAATCACAAGGATGTCCTTCCTCAAATTAGGAGACCAAAACTGTACACAATACTCCAGATGTGGTCTCACCAGAGCCCTATACAACTGCAGAAGAACCTCTCTACTCCTATACTGAAATCCTCTTGTTATGAAGGCCAACATTCCATTAGCTTTCTTCACTGCCTGCTGTACCTGCACACCAACTTTCAGTGACCGGTGTACAAGGACACCCAGGTCTCGCTTTACCTCCCCCTTACCTAACCTAACCCCGTTGAGATAATAATCTGCCCCCTTGTTTTTACCGCCAAAATGGATAGCCTCACATTTATCTATATTATACTGCATCTGCCACCCATCTGCCCACTCACTCAACCTGTCCAGGTCACCCTGCAACCTCCTAACATCCTCTTCACAGTTCACACTGCCACCCAGCTTTGTGTCATCCGCAAACTTGCTAGTGTTGCTCCTAATTCCCTCTTCCAAATCATTAATATATATGGTAAACAGTTGCGGCCCCAACACCGAGCCTTGCGACACTCCACTCTTATAATCTAAAAAATTCTCTTGGACTGTTACAAGATATTATCTAATTTCTGTAAAGCTTGCTTGATGCACACATGGGCATAACCCCCTGAAAGTTTAATTTTATCTGATTAACATGGATAGAAAAAAGTGATACAAGGCAGAGAGATTAGCGTTGAATATAGTGTTGTGGTTCACTGGAGGGTGTTAGTGTGTGAGAGCTGGCATTTGGCTTCTGTAAGGTATAGGTCAGTTCGTCAAACTGCAACAGCAACGTCCGTGTCAGCAGGTATGAATATATTGAGTTTCGTAAACTGACTGCTGTTAGTTCAAAATGGGTGGCACAGCGATAGAGTTGCTGCCTTGCAGCGCAGAGAGCCGGGTTAGATCCTGACTACAGGTGCTGTCTGTACGGAATTTGTACGTTCTCCCTGTGAGCACGCTGGTTTTCTTTGGGTGCTCCTGTTTCCTCCCACACACGAAAGACGTGCAGATCTGTACGTTAATTGGCTTGTGTAAATTGTCGCTAGTGTGTAGGATAGTGCCAGTGCCATGAGCCAGGTGGGCCACGAGCAAAGGCATTGTGACGTCATCAGCTGGCCAGCGGTTAGATGTGAAAAAAAAAGTCAGAATTGTGAATGACTTTAGTGAAAAAGTCGGGAAATAATTAACCAAATGTACAGATGATGGGGATTTTTGAAATCATGAGGTAAATCTCAACCGGAATGTCACCGTTTCGTCGTTGAGTTTGTGAGGAGATGTGAATCATAGGTGAAATCACACACACACACACACACACACACATACACACACACATACACACACACATACACACACACATACACACACATACACACACACACACATACACACATACACACATACACACATACACACATACACACATACACACATACACACACCACACACCACACACCACACACCACACACACACACACACACACACACACACACACTGATGATGCTCCGATTTTCGGAAGAGCGCGCTCACATCTCTGGCCGGCAGCGTTGTGAAAACCTGGAGATTTTTAAGTCGCTCTTTACTTTCAACACTTTTCATCAATATTATCCAGATGCACCAAGGGTAAAATTTTCAGATCATCAGTCCTTTAAACAATATTTTCTTCCCTTCCACTGCTGAAATTGATGACTGGAGGAGAATGGTTCACATTTTTAGCTGGCCTGCCCTTGCTTTACCCACGTAGCCTAATAATGTTAGTAATAATGCAGAATATTCAGCAGTTAAAGGTCACAAGACTGAGACCAATACTGTCCTTGTCTGATATCCATACACAAACCTATGAGGAAAAGTTCCTGCAAAGTGACAAGGAGTTAATTCTTTGAATTTGTCCCTCCACTTTCCCAACACTGACAAAAGTCACAGAATTCTTGTTTGATTCTGTCCTTTTTTGCTTAATTACCGTTTAATTTTTTTGTCGTGTAGAAATGAATATGTGCCAAACAATGTTAAAAGTAAATTTCAATGAATAGAACTACAATGAAAAGAACTACAAGTAAAATCCAAAGGGACCTGACTTAAATTTGTTATCCTGGAGCTTGTGTATTGTTAACTGAATTCATCTATGTTTCAGCGATTTAGAAGGTTTGCACTCCTGGTGTGGTAGTTTCAATATGTGCATATTGGAGGTTTCTTAAGTAAAAAAAAAAGAGCATGAATGTTACTATCAGTATATGGTCTTTGATTTATTTTACCAAATTGTGGAGAAAAATGGAAATATTATGACTATTCCATTGAGCCTATCAGTTTAACCAGAATTTTTGCAATAAGTCAATACAATAATTAAAAAAGAAAAGCGTTTAATTATGTTCTTGCTTGTGCTTGTATTTATACTTTGTCCTTTATTTGCGATCTAAGCCTTTTTTTTAGCTGAGCCACTTTTATCATTTTCAGCAACGTTTTGTAAATTAGATTTTTATATTTTAGATGTATTTACATAGGTATTCCTACAACAAAACTTCATTCTGTTGTAGAGTACCGTCAGCTATCCATTTCCCTTATGCATTCAGAAAAGAGCCTTAAGGTGAAGTTCCTTGTGCACAGCTAGATGGATACATACTGCCACTGAACTGAACAATGCTGCATTTAGCCTGCCTGCTTCTCCCTGTTTTAAAGATAATTGCATACTGGACCCAGAAAAATAATCTGGTATCTTCATCTCTTTATAATCTGTTATTTAACATTATTTGTTGTATTTGTTCTAGATTTTTAGTAAAAAGGGCTTGTACTTTTTTATGTCCAGTCTGGCTTTACACATTAATTGTATGAGATTATTAGTAGCAATTCTAAGTTACAGAATTAGTTTGTGTTATTTACACCAATTAAAGTATATTAGTTGAAAAATATTAAGGAATTGGACAGTAAGGAACCAAAATGAAAAGCATAAAAAAACTGGAGGAAATCTGAAATAATAACTGAAGATACTGAAAAGTAAGATAATATCTGCGATAAGAGAATCAGAGTTAACATTTCAGGTTAAAGACCCTGCGTCAGAATTAGCTTTAAGATGCAGAAAGTGTGGGAGAGGGAGAGGAAAGGGAATATTTCTGAAAGAATGGGAGCAGGATTGACATGAGGAGAGGTTCTAGATGAGGTCATCCAGAGTGGATTAATGGAGCCAGTTAGAAAGTGAGAATACAAACAAAAGCAATGAAACAAAGGCAGTTAGAGAATGAGATCACAGATGCCAAAGTTTGGAAGTGCAGAGTCAACTGTGTTAATGCAACAGGGAAAACAGAGCCAGGATCACAGATGGACACCGCACAGCAGAATTCATAGTTTCAAAATCTGGCAGAGAAAGAGAATAACCTTAAGTTCAGAAGGCCGCAGTGTGCCCTGAGCAAAGATGAGGTGCTTTTCCTCTAGTATGTGTAGGGCCTTGTTGGAGCACTGCAGGAGGTCACAAACAGAAAGGTCAGAGTGAGAGAGAGAATAAAAGTAGGCAACAAGAAGCAGCTCTAGATCGAGAAAGAGCTATCAATCTGTCAATCCTTTCCGTGTTGTGAGTTCTGAAAGAGGTGCACTATCTTAACAGCACCCGCCTGAACAAATTGCAGCCTTCCAGACCCTCTTCATTCTACAACCTCAGCTAACATATTTTCTCAATCAGTATGGTCAGTTCTGCTGCTCCCCATCCATGTACAAGATGATCTCAGCTCCTCCCGTTAGCACAGTCTGACTCGTGTTCTACAGTTCCGCATTTCCCAATTTTTCTTTTCCTTTGTGTTCTCTGTCTAACTGCCCTGATTTTCAGATTTTGTTCCTAGTCCGGTTGCACAGAAACAGGCTCTTCAGCCCACCATGTCCTTGCCAACCATCAATTCTATGTTAATCCCATTTATCAGCACTTGATCTAGTGTACATTTGGATACCTCACAAACATCATGTGTAAATCTTTGTATGTGCCTGCACCACCTCAGGCAGTTTATTTCAGATTCCAATCCGCAACGTCTGGGTGGAATATATTATTTCTCTGATCCCCTCCAAAGCTCTTACCGTAAAACTGTGCCCTCCAGGTACCTTTTTGATACCACAGTTGTAGGGAAAGATTTCCTACCCGCTGCCCTATTTTATGCACCTATTGATTTTGCGTACCTTTATTAGGTCCCCCGTCAGACGTCTCTGTTCTAAGGCTATCCAGTCTCTCCCCATAACAGAAATCAAGAATCTCTTCTGCACTCTTTAACTGCTCCCAATAACTCAACTGAATGCTCTTGTTGATAGCTTATCCCCATGGCATACCTTGCCTCGCCCTATCCTTTTGTCCTATGCATCCCTCTCTTACCCTTTCCACAACTTAAAACTGGCTAGATTTTTTTCCATTCCATTTGCACAACTTTTTTTTCCCCACAGACCCTGCCTGATGTGCTAAGTGTTTCCCACAGCTTCTGTTTTATTATTAGTAAAGAAGCAAAATAGTGCCTGTTTGCATCACTGAAATTTGTGATATTGTGAAACAATCTCCAGTGTAAATGAAGCGAGTCATTTGAAAGTGGTCAGAGTAATAACACACTAAGCAGACTTATGACGGTGTGAAAGCAATAGAGGACGTTTTGTCAAACCTTTTTCACCGATCAACAGTTACACCTAGTGAATAAATAATCACTTCAGTATTTAATTACACATCTAAACAGCCATAATATAAAAATCTTCCTTCATATTCCACACGGTTTTATTCCCCCACTGTAATATTCTCTTAATAATTCTTGTGATGGAGCTGCAGGACCAACAAAGGAATTGGATTTTAGCATTTTACTCAAAATGTAGCAGTGCTTAGATATAGCATAGGAGTAATATCAAGGAACTCGCTAAAGACATGAACAATTAAATTTGTGCCCCAAACCTTGTTGAATTGATAAGTTTTTGTAGAGTATATATTATTTAAAATACCAATGAGATGTATAAAACACTTTATATTAGTCTTTCATTAAATTAGGCAGAACCACAGATTGTAGTTTGATATCTTTCTTGTGCTGCGAATCTCATCCGATCTGATCTAATTCCCCCCCCCCCCCCCCCCCTCTCACAATCTCTGTTTAATGTGCATGTGAAAAAGACATGGTCATTTCCACTTTCACCGTGGAGCATTGGATTAATTATCAGAATTGGATTGTTGGTGAAATGTCAGTGTCCTGTTTATTTTAAATGATTGATCCAATAAACAACTTCAATGCTTTAAGTAGTCTTCCCCCTATGAGAAAGATTTAATAAATATAGAATACCTTTTCTTGCCTTTAGGAATACTCATAACCAGGTGCCAGTTCTCTTAGCAAAGGACGATATTTTGTGCTGTATGCAATTACACACGCTCGACTAATTCTCCATTGCTTTACCTCATTTTGAATATGTAGAGTGCTTATGTATGGAAACCAATGCATACGTAATCAGTCATTGGGAAGCTATCAGAATAAAATCAAGTCCAACTCTATTTTTCCTCTTCCTCCACAGTTAAGACGAATTAATAGGAAGAAAAATAGAAAACTTGTCAGTGTTCATTATGTAACAGCAGAGTGCAATTTCTGTATAATCTTCCCAAGATATTCAGAGGGGCAGCTGCAGGGGCAATTTATATTTTAATTTTCCCTCTGAAAAATGTACTTATTTTGATGTTGTGCGTTTTTAAAACATATTTGACCCACATTACATGGTGCCCATATATTTAGTGAAAGGCTGACTGCAACTGTTTGAATAAGAGCAATCTACTTAAAATGTTGTTGACATGGAAAATGTCTTTCATCAAATTGATGTATTAAGTTGTGTGGGATGTTCACTCTGAAATGGTTAAGCCGTAATGCAACATTTATATATTTTATGGAGGTGCCTTTGTTTTAGAGAGTTGTTGTGTCACTAAATTGTTCACTACATTTTAGTTTTTAACTATTAAATACTGGTTAGCTAATTGTGAACATCAATGCTTCAGTTTTTCATTATTAAACTCAAGTTTAGTACAGATTCTATTTTTTTACAACCATTGAAGTATCTACCTATTTTGTAGTTTTTTGAGTACTGATATTACAGTGAATGGTATTACATTGAATAACATTACAATAGCATTCAAAAAGTCATACAAAAAAGATTACAAGTTGGTTGAATGGGACCAGAATTTGTTTTTGTATTTCTGTGACGGAAAGTGACCCCTAAAACACTCTACATGCCAGCAGTCGTGTAATTTCTGAGGGCGATATGGGGGGGAGGGGGGAATACAGATCAAAGAGAAATTTTAAACAAATTTGGGGGGAAAGGAAAATAATTGGAAATACCATGACCTACTTAGTTCCAATTAAGAATGAGTTCTATAGTTTAGCTATGATCCTCTGATACATTCAACCCATATCCTACCAATCTATTTATACAGTGATATTAGACTTCTCCAGGTACTTGTCCACTTTGAACATTTATGGCAAAAATTCTTCCTCTACATGTGTCAGTCATTGTTTGACCAATGAGCATTTTGTACTGTTTCGTCCCTTCCCCTCCACCCAAGTGTTTAAATCTAAGACTTATCATTTCTTGATTGATGGCAGAAAAATTGTATATTGTTACAATGAGCAAGGGAGACTGTTTCTGGCATCTTACGTCGTGTCCAAATGCTTTCTGTTATTGAGGTAAAACGTGTAAATTAACTCTAAATTATGTAATTTTGCTAACATTTACTGAAGGATTACTGTTCCTTTAAGTAAATAGCTGCTTTGAATACCCAAGGTATTGAATTATTGAAGAAGGAACAATTTGAATTAAGAACATTCTGGGCAAGTGTATGCAGTATTAAAAATGAAACTGGACTAATGTATAACAAGTGAAATTGAATTAATCATTTGTCGCGCACACACATACTTCTAACATGGTTTAATTTTTGAATTTAAATTGTTAGAGTCCAGCATAAAAACATTTGACTACCCGTGTTCATCAAATTTCCATTTGGCATTTGTGATAACTTACCTGAAGCGTTAACAATGTTTGTGTGTCCTGTGGTTGACTTTCGCAAGCTTCAAGCCCATAGTAGTCTTCCAACCAAAGTGGTTTGTCTTAGTTGGATGAGCCTGTTAAGTTGTCAGATGGCTCGGTGCATTAAGTAGAACAAAGGTGTTTACTGGGATGCAAGGAGGAAAAATAATAATTATTTTGTTTGAAGAACCTTTCCAGTCTTCTAGATCATGGAATGTGTAATGGTCTTTGGCCCTGACTCTAATGCTGTCTCAGGGAAATCTTGAAATATTTTGAAGCGAAGAAATATTGCTGAGGTATGTACACATGCCTGATCAAGGCTTGGCATAATAAGTTTTGATGCTAAGAGAGATCACATAATTTCAAATCAGTATTTTCAATAGTACTATGACGTACAGAGGAAGAATATGCAGAATTCTTCAAATGTATTGAGGGTACTAAAAATAACATTAATTTTGAACGCTCGTCTTCTGTGAAATGTTTGGATAAAGTTTTCAGCATTTTATTTGTGCTTGATTGCCACAGCGCTGCTTGAGCACGTCTTTCTAACACTTATGAGCTTGAGCTTTTGCTTTTGCAATTTCTTTTATTGATATTGGCTGCAAAATATATTTAGATTATAGTTAAGAGACAACGGTAAATGATTTGACTAAAGTAAGATCAATATAAACTGCTCGACTATATAATTTCAAGCAAATAATCTTTAAACAAGATGATTCTAAAAATATGATGCAAAACCAAATCATTTTGGAATAAAGTTTAAAAGTGACTTGTTCCTTATGGGAAGAAAATGTCTGAGACTTCTAATTCTGCCGGGAGAAGCATTTTATTAATTGGGGATAGAATATGATACTATGCTTTAATATATGTGTGCTTTCTCTTTGAGCTGTAGTTTGCAGTAATTCTGATTGGTTTATCCTTGCATGTCACTATCATGGTTGCAGCATGAAGCGTGCCAACTCTTTGAATGTACTTAACACAGGGGGCAAGGCTACTGAAGATCTTTTCCAAGTAAGCCTTATGTGTTTTTTCACCACTTAAGTGGCAGAGACTGAGCTAAAGAATTTTATAAGATGTTTCTCTTTTTTTAACTAGTCTTTTATTGATGCCAACTAATTGCATTTGTATGTATGCTTTTGGGAGAATTTTTGTTTTTCACCATTTTTATGGAAATAATTTTTTTACACGAGAATTAAATTGTCTTTATGTCGCATTTAATTTCTGCTGGCATAATATAAGACACTGCTACTCCCACCAAAGTTTTCCACTTGTTTAGTATCTTAATGCCCCTGTCCCACTTAGGAAACCTGAACGGAAACCTCTGGAGACTTTGCGCCCCACACAAGGTTTCCGTGCGGTTCCCGGAGGTTTTTGTCAGTCTCCCTAATGGTCGAAAGTGGTTTCCGCTTCTTCTATGTTCTATGGAAGAAGCGGAAACCATTTTCGACCATTACGGAGACTGACAAAAACCTCCGGGAACCGCACGGAAACCTTGGGTGGGGCGCAAAGTCTCCAGAGGTTTCCGTTCAGGTTTCCTAAGTGGGACAGGGGCATAACTCTATTACATGTTCTATAGAATGCTGAAGTGATATAGAGCACCATGTATACTAATGGTGCATTAGTATTAACATACCTGTAATTCTCTCCAATGAAGAAATGTTTCAAACTTTTGCGACCACTAAATTTAACAGCATGGCATGGATTTAAGCCTGAATGCTCTCGGTCTATACCAACTTCAGCATTCTGCATTATACAACTTTTTAAACTAACAACTGATAAAGTAGCCTTGATTAAGTGTTAAAATTTATACATTTTACTAATTGCTAGTTTACCTGTGGGATAATTAAAAAAAGTAAGAGCTTTTATTAGCCAGAATATTTTACCTTTGCTTGTGGTTTACTGCACGGATGCATACTGGTCCTCTCTAATCTTTGTGTATTAACATATGCATTATAATGGGCATGCATAGCAGAGCAATTTCCAGCTTCCTACTAACTACTACTTGCTTTAGGGGTCTATTGCATCTCACCGGCATTACTTAAAAAGCTTACACAACTCAAGGCAAAAAAAAGCACTGTATCATGTAATAATTGCTAAGGGATGTTTGGCTGTTGTTAGTTGAGAAACACAAATTATATGCACAGTTTTGTCAACAAAGTTAAGTATCCTGGAAGTAGCCCATTTTAAAAGAAAATGGATCATTGTGGAGAAACAAAGGATCTAATCAATACATTGGCTAGTTCGTGCTAGTCCAAAAAAAAAGATTAGATGTAAAAACAAAAAACTGCAGATGCTGGTTTATAACAGATAGACACAAAGTGCTGGAGAAACTCAGTGGATCAGGTAGCATCTTTGGAGAAAAACAATGGGCGACATTTTGGGTTGGGACCCTACCTCAGACTCTGAAGAAGATTCTTCAGTCTGAAGAAGGGTCCCGGCCAGAAAACCCACCCATCCTTTTTCTCCAGAGATGCTGCCTGACCCGCTGAGTTACTTTGTGTCTAAAATAGATATTGGGAATTGAACAATAAGATTATAGTTAGACTTCTCCGAGTTACCCATCGCCCCAACCGCAATGGAACTTTTCAAGAATCCTAGCTTTTTAAGTGATATATAAGCAAATTAGCTGAAAGCCAGGCCTTGATTTTGAAGACCTTTTGGCTTTAAAAAAAATTGTTCAAAATATGTTGCCATATTTTACATTGGCCACCTTAGGGTGTTGTTATTTTTCACTGTAGTAGCTTTGGGCAACAATTCAACTCTCTAGTTTAGTAGCAGGCACGACACTGGTAGCAGGCTAAAAGTTTGCAAAGAAAAGCAGAATTGGCTATCAGTATTTTAAAAGAAATCTCGCAAATTGTGGTCATAACCCACATTCAGATTGCCATTTTTGAAATGGTCAGTCACAGGATGTAGGTCAATGGCCTTCCAGATTATTAAAAATAAGAGCAGATGGATGTGGGTGTAACATTTTGGCATAGTTTTGTAATTGGTGGAGAGATTGGATACAGTAAGTAGGATTAAATGATTTATACTCTAGTTGGACGTAACAAGTTGTATACCCGGCAAACATCTTTGGGAGCATGGTTTCGCCCAACCCACGTCTACTATAGACCTGATGTTTTTGAAGTAAGATACCTCAGCTGGGTATATGTGACATTCATAATATGTGGATGCTGGGGTTCCAGTACCTATAAGGAGGGATGAGTGGAGCATGTTTGCAGGACATTCTGGAAATCACAAGAAAAGTCTTACCATTTAATTAGGAGGGAAGCTTCACAGGTTGAGGTGGTGTTATCAGATCTACTATTAGGATTGTGGAGATTGGGATAATTACATCAGTATTTGGAAAGGAAGGAAAGATCACCTGAGGATTTTGTAGTAGTGGGGACACTTTCCAGGCTCACAAGCCACACAGAACCATTCGTTTTCTGCAGCTGCCTGCTTCCATCTCTGCTTGGATTCCCCAGTCTTAGGAAATGTGACTGATTTGTGTTAACATGAAGTAAGAATTTCAAATGCATAGGGAATCTGATTTCAATGTACATTAAAAAGATATACTGTTTTATACAGAAGTAGGCACTGCAACTTTCTACTGTAAAAAATAGTAATGTCTGTCATGGTGGGTCGGAGCACATTTTATGACTTTAAATTCTTAATATTCCTTTTGTCACACATTAGTTGTAGGCTATTGAGACTCTGACATTAGCTTTTACTTTAGAGCAAGCATCAATCACCCTTTCACATTAGTTCTAAGTTATCTCATTTTCTCATTCTACACACTAGGGGCAGTTTACAGAGGCCAATTAACTTACAAACCCACTTGTCTTTGAAATGTGGGAGGAAACCGGAGCACCCAGAGAAAACCTGCACGCTCACGGGGAGAACATGCAAACTCCGTACAAAAAGCTCCCTTAGTCAGGATCGAACCTGGATCTCTGGCACTCCAGACGTTTGTCATACGTTCATGTGATAGGAGCAAAACTAGGCCATTTGGCCCATCAAGTCTACTCCACCATTCAATCATAGCTGATCTATCTCTCCTCCCTAACCCCATTCTCCTGCCATCTCCCCATAACCCCTGACACCCGTACTAATCAAGAATCTTATCTATCTCTGCCTTAAAAAATATCCATCGACTTGGCCTCCACAACCTTCTGTCGCCTTGAATTCTTTGAAAAGAATTGTCTATTCTAGCTGTATATCATCAAAAGTATAGAAATGATAAAAGACCAAAAGTTGTCGCTGGGAAAAGACCAGTATAGTTGTCGCTGGGAAAAGATTACTGTCAAAAGGCCTATTCGAAAAGATGCACGTTTTATAATGATGCCCTCTACTAAATTAGGTGCTTATTTTGAGATGGATTTCTTCGAGTAGTATTCTGGAAAGAATGTTGAATGGTGGTATCAATGTGTTGAATTCATTTGTACAATTGAATGTGGTAATTCAGTTCCTGAATTATGATCCTGATTTTATTTTCTCTTTGCCTAAAAGCTCTCAAGTGATGGATATTTAGTATACAAATAACAACATAAATATTTCAATAACCACATTTTTTTACTCTTCCTGTGAAATTAATGCATCAGTACTGTTTCCATAGCTCTAAGGTTGGAACAAAATAGAATAAGCCAGTTCAGTATTCCGACTGCGCATGCACAGGTCATGGATCGCTCGGGATAAACACTTTTGGTGGCCGTGCCGCTGCATGGGTGCAGACCTGCGTCTCGTCCCCTAACCAGCTGCCTCTGGGCCGTCGCCGGCCTCGGGCCGCCGGGAGCCGGACAGGAGCGGAGCGCCTGCTCCAGCTCGGCTCTGCCTGTCCTGCAGGTGGTGCGGAAAAGAAGCAACAACTCCAGCTCAACCCCGCCCATCCCGCCGGCGGGTCAGGCAGAGTCGAACTGGGACCGGCGCCTCCCCTCCTCGTTGGCTGCGGGCCTGGGCCGACCTCTGGATAGAAGACCCTCCTTCAGACTTCCCACACATTAGACTTTTACGCCGTGGTTGGGATGGATGGGAGCGGGGATTTCCACGGGCGCAAGGAACAAATGACCTAAAGTTTGCGTTGAGTGAACTGAGTGTTCTTAACGTCCTTTCCATACACTGCCGTTTTGTGAGAGTGGTTGGATCCCCCCTTCAGCTCAGCCAACGTCGGTCACACTACCCAGACACCCGGCAGGGGATCAGGAGCTGATGTGAGGCATCGGCGATGCTCTGGAATACTATTCGGCCGCCGCCGAGTAACGGGGTCGAGGAAGCAGCACCCGATCCGGGGAGCAGTTCTTCCAGCAGAGAGGCACCAGCTACTGCGGGCCGCTCACCTGTCGGGCGCTGACTCCTCAATCCCGGGGATCCAAACACTCACAAAACGCCTATTGAACCATTGGCAGAAAGTGTTAGAGCCCACTCAGAAATATATGGGTATAATACTAAAAATACAGTTAATAAAATTTCTTTATATGCAGATGATGTGTTACTATATATTACAAATCCAGAAACCAGTATTCCAAACTTGTTAAATTTTATAACTCAATTTGGCTCATTTTCGGGATATAGAATTAATTGGAATAAAAGTGAAATTATGCCAATAACGGAACTTAACATATAGCAACAATCTCCCTTTAAAATAGTCAATGAAAAATTTAAATATCTAGGAATTTATGTGACCAAGAAATATACTTCTTTATTTAAACTAAATTTTCCGCCTTTATTTAATAAACTGCATAAGAATATTGAATATTGGAAAACACTTCCCATCTCAATGCTCGGTAGAATTAATGCCGTAAAAATGATTTTTCTTCCGCAATTATTATACCTTTTTCAACCATCTCCCAACATTATACCTTTTTCAATACATCTCCCAACATTTTTTTTTTTAAGTTGATTCTATTGTCACAAGCTTTATTTGGGATTATAAGAACCATAGTATAAGTAAAAAACATTTATGTAAATCCAAGACGAATGGAGGATTAGTTTTACCAAATTTTTTATTTTACTTTTGGGCAGTTAATATTAAAAATAAGAACTTTTGGTTGGAAGATATGGATCAGCAACCAGACTGGTTAAAGATGGAAAAGGAAGATTGTTTGCCTTTTGAAATTGCCTCGATTCTGTTAGCTCCCACAAAACTGAATTAAAAAAACCTATAGTGAAAATCCTATAATATACTGTGGTTTACAAATTTGGAAACAACTAAAAAAGACATTAAAATTGGATAATTTATCACTCTCCCCGTTGTAAATAATCCTTCATTTAAACCTGTGTTGGATAAAGGCTTTGTACAATGGAAAAATTATGTAATTAAAAAGGCGGGACATCTTTATAGAAAAGGTATTTTTCTTTCATTTCAGGAGTTACAACAGAATTATGGACTACATTCAAATAATTTATTTAGATATTTACAACTTAGAGATTATGTTAAATCACATACACAAGAATACAGAACTAGAGAGCCAGAGACTCTTGATGAATGTTTGAATAAACATCCTAATACAGATAAATTAATATCTCACATTTATAATACTCTTTTAGATAGTGAGATCCCGTCGACGAAATTATATAGACAAGCACAGGAAAATGAATTAGCTCAACCTATAACGAAAGATATTTGGGATGAAAGTCTACAACACATACTGTACATCAATGATCGTTAAATGACAGACATTCTTTAATACAATTTAAAGTACTACATAGATTGCATTATTCTAAAACAATATTAAATAGAATTTTTCCAAATATCTCCCGTCTGTGACAAATGTCAATATTCAGCGGCTAATTTAACCCATACTTTTGTAAATTGCATAAAAATAAAAAATTTCTGGAAGGATATTTTTTAAATTATTTCCGAAGTTGTTAATATCCAACTGAATCCCAACCCTAAACTAATAATACTAGGAATATCAGAACAATGCCTAAAACTTACCACAAGCCAAAGAAATTTCCTTGATTATAGTATAATAATTGGGAAAAAATTAATATTAAAATTTTGGAAAAACCCAATAACCCCCACAATTAACATGTGGATCATGGAGATGTCGGAGACCTTACATTTGGAAAAAATTAGACTTGTCTTAATTGACAAACCAGAAGTATTTGCTAGAATATGGTCTCCATTTATAGATTATTTTAAGGGGTAGACTGGTCCAGCGCGAGCCTGACTGAAACTTGAATCCAGGATTAGATGAATAGTTACGTTTTATAACTTACGGACCTATCTCCTAAGCTATATTATTGATAATTTACTCTTTTTAAAAAAAAATAATTTTCTCTTCTTTTCTTATCTATAAATAAAAATAAACAATTAGAAGCAGTGTTAATACGTAATTGATAAATGAGGACCCCAGAAATTTTGATAGCTGGGACCCTGGGACCCCAGATACTAATAATATGTAATCGTTAAACAAAGTCTGTATTAGTTTTGATCATGATATGCATATGCTTCTAATAAAAAATATTATTAAAATTTTTTTTTTAAATGCCGGTGTACGACGAGGACGGTAAGAACACTCAGTTCACTCAACGCAAACTTTAGGTCATTTGTTCCTGGCGCCCGCGGAAATCTCCAGCACGGTCGAGACGAGGGGGTTCTGAAGTCGCATTCTCTCGATTGAGGACAGTTTCTCGACTCCTAGAAGCAATGAGCCATGGCTTTACCAGTGGTTGTCTGTCTACCTGAAACCTCTCTCCCCCACCTTTCACCGTCTCCCACTCGCATCTGCCTCCCCTCTCTCTCTCGCTGTAACACCTTGCTCTCCCCCGCTACAAGGCACCCTGTTCGCTTTTTTAAATTCTCGAATGACCTTTGCCAAATCCCATGATTCCTTGTGTTTTTCGGAATACCGAACTGGCTTATTTTGCAGACACTACCTAAATTGAAACTTTGAGGATGGTCTTGATGGTTAGTTTGTTCATACCAACTTCTCTCGTTCCATTGACACCTCATTAAAAAGAAGAAATGAACAATATTAAAGTTGATCACAATGTTTTGAAGCATTTGTTTTACAATATAAAATGTTATTCCACAGGTGACTAAGCAATTAGTATTTCTGGATTATTATTTGATTAACAAAAATATGCATCCTTTTATCATTTTTTGGTGCCCTTTTAATTAAACGTTTCACAATATTGCTATAACTTTTAAACATTTGTGCCTCGTCTTGACCATTGTTGCACAGGTATTTACTGGTGTTCAGAGAATCATTTTCACTATATTCTGCATAAACAATATTCAAAATTATGGTTACAATTGATATTAATCATTGACAATTCTATATATAAGTAATATTTTCACGCTTGAACAATTTTTTGCAGTCAAAGTTGAAATGCTAAGAAATTCCATGTGATTTACAATCATTTGATATATGCAGGTTTGAATAATATTTAAGAAAATCCTTGATGCTTTTAGCATTGATGCTTTTCATGATAAAATCACTAATGCAAATATCTTTTTATGTTCCAAGCACTAATCCTTTAAGAATATTGACATAATCAAGAAATTACTGGGCATTACATTTATTGATATTATTATGGTCTATATCTACAAATTGGTGACTTTTTTTTCTTGCTTTTAAACTGCAGCAGCGAAATTATCGTCTAACAGAATCCAGAACTTTGAGTGTCAGCCATGATGACCTGTTACATTGTGAATCACAAATTGGCACAAACTAGACTCTTCGGGTAAAAGAACAAGAAATCACTATTTCTACAATTATAGCTTTTTGATATTAAAACCTTGGTTTATTATGCTGTATAAATACTTCAGATATTGTTTCCAAGCATAAAGTGTATGTTACAACAATGGGTTTTCAATATTTGATACAATATGTGAATTATTACAATGCCGATAATATCAAAGAGAATTTGTTTTAAAGAACGAAATAAATGCCACAACTGAGCTGGTTTTGGATAATGTGGGTAGAAATTACTTTTGTTAGATTTGTACAGTTAAATTTATCTTTCTAAGTAGGATCGCCTGTAAACCACTTTTACTAGCAACTTCTGGTAAAGACCACCCCAATAAATTTTAACATTAGATGTGGCTTATTCATGCCTGATGCCTAATATTTATCTTCATTTAGTGAATAACCTGGTGTATCAGGCTGACTAATGATTGACAGATCAATAATAAACCATAAATATTGACAATATAAATATGTTGAGGTACTTGTACAATCCTCAGTACTCTGACTATACTACTAACTTGCACTATATTTCTTTCAAATTGGGAAAAAAAGATGCTGCTAATGTGTGCGGAGGTCACTTTCATTATAAAGTTTTTATAATACCTCTCAGCAATTTGACATGGGAACTTTACAAAATAAATAACAAAATATACCAAATGGTGGCATAAAAATCTATCCGTTGCCTTAAATGAGTACGTGATACAGTAAGGAGTTTGGCTGTACTATGTTTCTTAAATTGGTCCCATTTAAATTAGATCTCAAAACGAAGTACATGTGCAAACTATATTTTTTTCAGTGCATGGAGGACTAATTTCTACCCTTTTGTGCCTGGCTGTGAAGTGAAATTTGAATTGCAAATTAGCTCTGAATGCTACATTGATTAAATTAAAAGTAAATAGTACAGAACTTGTTCTGTGTACTCTTCATTTTAAATGTTCTATTAAAAGAAAAAACATGATATATATTTGAAACTACAGATACTGGGTATGCAAAAAAATTAGTGACCAGTGAAACCGCAAGAGCTGTTAAGATTTTATGAATATATATTTTGAAATTAGGCCCTTTATGGTTAACCATCTTTCATTGAGTCATTATCTTGCACTTGTACGTATATTTACCACAATTCCTTTGTAAATGATTTTGTTATATTTAGGCAGTACCTGGAGTACTTCTTGTTTGCTTTTATAGTGTTATTATCATTCTTGTATTTTATATTTGTACATTAAAAGAAATTGTTTGCACATTCAAAAAATGACAAAATAGAATTACAAGTGAGAATTGAAATGTTAGTTTACAAACAAATAGAATGGTCAAAAGGTATGTAGATTCTTAATTCCATCAAAAGGTTTACATGTGGTTCTACAAGCACTTGAGTTTTTTCATATTACAATGATTGACTGACTGCATCAGCTATTAAAAACATCGCTATAAAATCCTCACTGTTTTGGTTACCATATTCTGAGCATTATAGCAGAAAAAATGGAAGAAACATTGAACAAGGCTACTAAAATTACAACTGGCTGTAGCTGCATGAAAATACCATTTACCCTTGTATTCCAACTTTTAGTCTTTAATTGAAGAAAGTGATGTACGTAATACATTTGTTATCCATGCAAAAATGCTGTGATACTGTGTAGTAAGATTTAGTATAAGGGTAATTTTGAACAAGCTTTGTTGAAGAGTTTGCATACAATAGAGATTTTTAGTTGTATATTGCACTTTCATTGGGGCAAGTCTGTGTTGCCATGATGTTGCATTTAATGTTTTAATACATTTCACCTGCAATTGTAGTAGTTTAATGTGCTACATATCAGTGGGTGAGATTATTCAGTTAAGAATATACTGTGTTGGTGTCATGGCTTTTGAGATATGTACATTGATATGTTGAATATGTTACAATATTTATGATCAAAATATGAAATATTCTTGGTGAGAAATAAATGAATTCAATTTTAAAGAGTCCTTTAAATAAAATGCAAGTACAAATTACCACTGTAAGAAAGCAGTTTTAAGTTGATAGCAGTTTATTTGAATTTTCCATTGTGCCAAATGTTATAAAATGTAAAGAAAAATTAGGTGAGAGGTGTTATAACTTTCCATATAACTAAGGGAAAGAGGGGTGGGGGAGGAGAGGAGAGAAAGAAGGCTGGGTGGGGGGGGGGGGGGGGTGGAGAGAGAAAGGGAGATGGGGGGAGAGGGAAAGAGTGGTGGGTGGAGGGGAAGGGAAAGGGGTGGGTGGAGGGAAAGGGGTGGGTGGAGGGGAAGGGAAAGGGGTGGGTGGAGGGGTGAGGGAAGTGGGGAGGGGGAGGGAGAGAAAGGAGGTGTGGGTTGGGGAGGGATAATGTTGGGTGGGAGGGATAGAGAGAAAGAGTTGGGGGGATAGAGAAAGATGGTGGGGAGAGAGAAAGGGATGTGGGGGAGAGAGCGTGGGGTCTGGGGGGGTTAGAGGGGAAATAGGGTTTTGGGGAGCGGAGAGATGGGAGGGAAAGGGGTGGGTGGGGATGGGGGAAGGGGTGGGTGGGGAGGGAAAGGGGTCGGTGGAGGGAAGGGGGGTGGGTGGGAAGGGAAAGGGGAGGAGGAAGACGGGAGGGAAAGGAGGGGAGGGGTACCAAGCTTTGTTGAATGAGGGTATAAAAGGGCATATAAGGAGCAGCATGGGGCACCAACTGGATGAAGCTACAATTCCAGAATGCACACATGCATGTTTTGGCAGAACTCAGCTGTATAATGCTGCCTCAGTTAATGAATGCTGGTGGACCATAACAACCAAGATGCTGATCTGTGAATTTTCCTATATTCATTGATAGAGCCCACCACGGATATGGTGGAAAGCTCATGTATTTGCAATCGTGTTCAGCAGAAACTGCTATATGCATAATCCATTTTAGCCTCTTGAAATCTAGAGGCCAGCTAGGTTAAATCAATACACGTGATCGTGTGCGGATGTGTCGTCGAGGGACGAGAAGCCGAAGCGAAGAAGTGGAAGCCAGATAACTGAACGGAAACAATGCCGAAAAGCCAAATAACCGAACGGACGCAATGCCGAAAGGCCAAATAACCGAAAGGGCGGGATGCCTAAAAGCCAACTAACTGAAAGGGCGCAATGCCGAAAAGCCAACTCACCGAACGAACGCGACGCTGAAGAGCCAAATAGCAGACATGACGTCGCCAGGGGGCGGGACTTGTCAGCGATTGGTCCAGACCCCCCCCCCGCGTCCATCACATCACTGGCCGGGGGAGACGGGAGGGTGGGGGTCATTTTCCCCACACAAGACCGCCCGGGGCTGGAGGGTGACTGGGCGCTCTGAACCCGAGCACCAAGGTGTAAGTGGCCGAAGGAACGCATCCCTCGGGACAGCCCCCACTCTTTCCCCCCCCCCCCTGGGGTCAGCGCTGTCCGGCCACGGCTGCCCTCCGCCTCGTCTCTCCCATGCGGCCGCACTGACGGGCTGTGGGTCGGCAGCACACACACACACACGAGGCCGGGTGGAGCAGAGTTGGGGACAGTCTGGTCCCTCCGCCCACCCAGTCACTGACCGCGATGCACCGCCACCGTATCCCGACCCCCACACCAGGGTGATTCACCCGACCCCCGGACCCCGATGGTTTCGGGTCGAGACCATTCTTCAGACCTGAAGACTGAGTCTGAAGGCAAATATGTGGCAAATATGTTATTGCTGCCTTTGTGTCGGGGAAGGGGGAAAGTTGCAGTTGAATAATTTGCAATTTCCATTTCATTCTTTTCCACTCTGGCTGATCGATACTGCGTCGCTCGGCTATCTTTCACTCGTGCTCATGAAATTGATTTCAAGATGCTCAGATGATCTAATGCGGTCATTGTTCCGAGCGCCAAATCCCTTCAGCTGTACCTGCAACTGAAGCTATGGGTGGAATAGTAGACCTTGAAGAGGCATTGACATTTTGTTTTTATGTAGAGGGATAATAGAGGTAAGGTATGTGATTTGACAGTAATGGATTGTCTGCGGAGGGGAAAAGAAGTACGATTTACTCGACACCGCTGCGAAAATGGCACTGTTAAATGCGCAAAGTTAAAAAACAAATGAACTGCAAATAAACAAAAAATACAGATTATCTGGTGTTTTGTGCGTGGGTGCTTGTTGTGTGCGTTACACAGGAAACCAGACTGTGTTTAAACAATTAAAAAATGTGCTTCTTGATACTGGAGGAGATAACATTGTTCGTTGTCATGCACACTTGTCATTGGCCCAGCCAGAGAATTTGTGTGTGCCCCACCCCGGTTATTTGGCTTTTCGGCATCATTTCCGTTCAATTATTTGGCTTCTACTTCTTCGCTTCGGCTTCTCGTCCTTCGACGCCACGTCCGAGTACCATACATGGTACCAAGAAGTGTCTTCAAACTGGATCCAGCAAAGGCTATGGTTCCTGGCAACTTTCAGGTGTTACTTAAGACTTGGGTGCAGAAGCACACAACGGATCCAATTTGCCCACAGCATGTTCATCCATCTGATATATTGGAAAAGTGCCCAAGTATGACCAGCCCACAGAAAATACAACATTAAATCCAGCCAATTGCTGCCATTTTAGTCTCAATCATTAGCAAAGTGAAGGAAGGTGTTTTAACATTAGCATCAAGTAGCATTTAGCAAAAATCGGTGAACAAGGTATTGTTTTCTGCCTTAGTATATATTTTCAAATCTCCAATGGCCTTGGACCAGCAAGAACAATGGATCCAAACTCCACAGGTAAGAGTAAAAGTGACCATCTTTGATAGCATGGCAGTATTTGATCACGTGGCTAGAAGGAATCTCAGTGAAATTGGATAATGGGAAATGAAGAAAACTCCACTGGTAGTAGTTAGAATCAAACCTAGCATAAAAGAAGGCAAGAGCCTCCAGATACTAGAATATGTAACAAAAATAAAGAACAGCTGGAAGAACTCAGCAAATCAGCCAACATCTGTGGAGGGAAATCGGCAGTTGAGGTTTTGGTTTGAGACCCTTCATCTCAACTAAAAGATTAAAGGGAAGTAGTCAGAATAAAGAGGTGGGGGGAGAGAGAGGCGAGGCAGGATTGATTGGCAGATAACCATACAGTGGGCAAAGGAAGGGTGGAGATGGCAACGGAGGCTGGGATCAGGTAGATTCAGAAATCTGATGAAAGGAAGGTAAAAATATGAACTGAATGAGTGGTGGTGGAAGATGGGGGAAAAACAGGGAAGGGAGGAATGGGTATTGGGGGAGCGGGGGTGTTCTAGTGGGAGGAAAAGTGTGGGAAAGAAGGGAAAATAAACAAAAGAGGATGGGGGCTTGGGTTAAGGTGGGAAAAAGGGTGTGTGTTAGGGCACCAGGGTAAAAGAGATGTTCTTTTTTCAAGAATCACGTCTCCTACATCCTGTGTCAAATCATCTGCCTATCTAAAAAACCCCATCATCTGGGACCACCTATCACATGCCAGGCTTTGTCCTGCCCCTCCTCTCTTTCAGCTTTCTCCCCCCCCCACCACCACCACAATCTGAAGGGCTCCGACCCAAACGTTACCTGTCCATGTTCTCCAGAGAATCTGCCTGCCACTGAGTTACCTCAGCATAATCTATTTTATGGTGAACCAGTATCTACAGTTCCTTGTACCACCCACCAACCTACTGTTGTCCTGCCTTAAACTTGCACACATACTTGTTCTTTTGATTCTCTTTGGAATTCTGGGGGTTCTTAATATGGTATAATAGCCACTTCACTGTTCCTTGATCATTCCTCTTTCACTTAATTGTATTTGTTAATCAAACATTCTCCGTCATCCAAGAACAACTTAAAATTATCATCTGCCTATCAAAATTATTTGTAAGACATATTTTATTATAAAGTCACAATCTACACAGTAGAAATTTGTTTTGAGTGAATCAGAGACTTGTAAATTACAAAACAGTTACAATTTTAAGTATTAGGATCACTTAATCTGAACAATAAAGTAGAGATCATTGATGCATAGAAACTTTGTAAACCCAATAATTTTTTTGATATTTTGATAAACATTCAAAAATCCTTTAAAATGTGCTCATTATTTTGCTTGTTGTAAAAGATTCAATTGCAGTAAGATAAAACTGATGTACGAAAGTTATAAGTTCTGACTGCCATTGGCTGCCAAATTAATTTAAATTGTTCAAAGCTGTTAATTACTCTGTGCACAGCCAGCCAGATAAGTGATTTTTTGGGGGAAAGCTGGTCCAGCCAGTATTCTGAACACTGATTTTGAAAAATAAAAAGGTACTCTGTGGGTAAGAAAGCATTATAGGTCACTACAAATGATCACAAAATTATGGAATATTCAACCAATGATTTGGAATGGGGTTGGGGGTTAGAGTTAACTCTATCGGGAATTTAATTAGAGGACGTTATCACAGGGAGAAAAAAGAGTAGTTTCAGCCCTATTTATACCTGTTTCTTTCATTCCCCTTACACCTTGTTTGTTGATTATATAGTTGCAGAATGATTGGGGAAGATGAGGGGCAAAAATAATTTCCATTCTTCGTATAACTGTCCCAGTAGTTGAGGCACACACTTCGCCTTCAGGAAACTTTCCTTCTATGCATATATGTGTCCGACAAACCATCAGCCTCATCAAGAGTTGATTTGACCAGGTTAATCCTAGGGCTGGCAATACTCTTCTGTCCAACAAGCTGGAAAACAACAACAGAATGTTAGATAACTGTGGAACATCTGAGACCACAAAAATGAAATACCAGCACATTAAAAACATTGCTCATTCAAACAATTTGATGTAACAATTGCATGTTTTTTTATGCTAGCAGTGATAACACATGCCAAAATCTTTGTTCTCCTCTAGTTCTGTCCTCCAACACACTGCTAATTTCATCATTGCATCACTGGCTTTCAGCTCTGAATTTCCTCCCCAAGCCTCTCTATAGCTCTATTCTCCTTTAATATGTTGTATAAAATGTAGCTGAGTAAGCATCTGGCCATCTGACCTAGCATCTCGAAGATTAATTTTGTTTCATGGTACTTTCATGTGGCACACTACAATGTTTAGTCAGGTTGCCAAATGAATGCAATTTGATGTCCTTTGTAAAGAATTATAGTTAATTACAGCTAACCTCATCCCATTGCCTACATGTTCCCTAATCCTTCCTCTTACACTTTTTAAAATTTGCCTCTAAATACATGTCAATAATTTAATCATCTCCATATGACAATAAGTTCCACATTCTTATTACTGTTTGGATGTTTGCATAATGGATTTATTAGCAACACAGACCTATGATCTTTGGTTTTGTATTCCCTCTGCTCTACAATTAGTTTTTTCCATTTTATCAAATTTATAAAACTGTTGGATCACCATTGGGACTTTTCTTTCAAAGAAACTTCTATGTTTGACCTACTTAACAGTTGTTTCCTATTCCTTCTCATATAATTGTAAACATATAATTTGCACTTTATCCAATGCTTATCATTTTGTAGGACTTTTAGACAGACAAGGGTAGAAAGGGTTTAGAGGGTGATGGGCCAATAGAGGCAAATGGGGACTGCCCAGTATGCCAACTTGGTTGGCATAGACAAGGCAGGCCAAAGGGCCTGTGACGTCCTGTACAACACGATGATTCTATGATTCATCATAACCTTAGTATAACTGACTTTATGGAAATTTAACCCGTTCTCCCATTTTGAATTTGATTTGAAATGGAATGTGATGAAGTGTCTCATTTAAATGTCTGTTTACTTTCCACAGATGCTGCCTGCCCTTCAGAAGGTTTCCAGCATTTTCTGTTGTTATTCCACTATTTTGTTACTTTGTACTGGTACTTTTCAATTATTTGTAAATCTGTACTTACTTTTCATTTCTACTCGATTTGAACCTTTACAGTTTAGTTTTTTATGGCACAAAATAATTCATTATTTAATATACAAAGGAGTAGGCAAAACAAATTCTACTTGCCCAAGTTCACTATGAGCCAAATGAGAATCACTGACTGCACCTGTTACCTGCAAAAGAGCAGAAAAACACTTTCTCAAAAAACTAATACTTTGGTTTATATATTGATGTTCTGTATATTAGAGGTTTGAACATAGAAATGAGAAGTGAGAGACCACTTGACTCTTCAATCCTGCTCCACTATTTAATAGCTGACCTAATTGTAACTTTTGCACTACTGTCTATCTATGGTTTCACCTTTTCAGCACCTTGCTAATCAAATATCCATTCACCTCTGCTTTACAAATATTTAAAGACTCTGCTCCCTCACTCAGGAAAACAAAATCACTTCCATCTTAAATGGATAACATCTATATAAATAAAAGTCTCATCTTGACCACTTCCTGTTTGCACTGCATATTGATTTTAGAAAAAATGCTACCACTTACGGCTGTGATTTTTGGCCATCTTTGACTCAGAGTCCCCCTCCGCTGCACAGGACAAGAGGATTTTTCCCATCGATGAAAACTAAAAGACTTATTAATGTTTTTTAAAATGTTGAGATTCTCTCTCCTGTCAATCACGCCTGGTGGGAGGGGAGGAGCTATAAAACCCGGAAGTGTGGGGGGGCTTAGTCTCTGCAAGATGGGGGAGGGTGAGGGTCACGATTCTCAGTCTGAGCTGGAAATCTACAGAACACTGAGAATATTGACCTGTGAGTGCCCTTTATGTCTTTTTAAACTGCCTTTTGCAACTGTGGCTATTAAAATGTGTGCCTTTTGCAACCGTGTGCATTTTGCAACCGTGAAAAAAGATGAAAATGTCTAAAATTGATTGTCCACCCTCTCCCCATAGTCTCTCACCTGTTTTTAGCAGAATTTCTGGCAGTTTCCAAGCTGCCAGCCTGCCAGGCTTGAGTTGCTGAACTGCCAGGCCTGAGTGGCTGAGCTGCCAGCCCAAGAATCAATTCGGCCCACAATGTCCATACTAGCCCTCTGGAAAGCTGTCCCTTCGGCCCACAACACCCATGCTAGCACTCCAGAAAGCCCCCCACAATGGCCAGCAATCTTGGAATTGGTGGAGAGGTGGAATATTGTGTTGGGGGACCAGCATTCCCATGTAACACTTAGTCTAGTGTTATTTTAGAACAATGAATTCAGGTTTTAGGTTCTCCTCGAAGAAATAGTCTTTCCACAATCCCCTCCCACACACTCCCTCAACTTAGTCGAGACCCTTCGGAATCCTGCATGTTTCAATCGTCATACACCCTTCAACTCCATCAGATACACGTTTTGGCTGTCCAACCTTTCCTCATAAGATTTATCACGATTCAGAAGGCCACTATTTGGCCCATAGGATCCACATCACTCCAGAGGAACATTTTCTTTCTATTTCCTCACATTTCTACAAATTAGACTCTTACATGTATTCAGTGACTCCCCTTAGATTTATTTTGCCATTAACTGACATCAAGGAATAATTTACGATAGGCATTTAAGTTATCTGCACATCTGTGGGATGAGCTAGATGATGGTGCCAGAGTGTGGTGACTCTGGCATGCTCTTCCCAGAGATAGTGTTATCATCCAATACAACTATTCTACTTCTTTTAAATCTCTTTTCTACCTGCAAGTATAGCACAATTTCTAAATGTTTTGATATTAACTATAATCTGCACTCTGTATCCTTCCCCTCAGTCCCATCTATTGCACTTGAGTTTGATTTGATTGTATTTATGTATGGTAGTATCTGATCTGGTTGGATAGCTTACAAAACAAAGCTTTTCACTGTACCTTGGTACATGTGACAATAATAATCCTAAATCTATGGAAAGAAACCCACATGGTCCAGAACAGAACGTACAATCTCTGCCCAGATCCTATCGTAGGTCAGGATTGCATGCAGGTCTCTGGAACTGAGATGCAGAAGTACTCAATATTGTGTCGCTATTCCATGTATTAGTCTAGCAGGCCTTCTCTGAGCTGCTTTCATTTCATTAATATCTTACCTTAATAAGGTGATTATCAAAATGCTCCAGAAATGGTCTCACCAGTGCAATAAATGAAACAAAACTACCTACTTTTGTATTCAATTCCCAACAGAATAAACAACAAAATAAAGTTACATAAGGGAACCAGCAGAGAAGCAGGCCATTTAGTCCAATCAGAGGTAGGCATTAAAATAGATATAGATAGTGAAAATGGTCATTAAGAATTACAGTGGGATTGTGGTCAGTTGGCAAGTGTAGTTTAATTAATATGGGTGATCTTGTAGAGGTGCATAAAATTATGAGGGGAATTAGACAGGGTGAATAGGAAATATTTTTTCTTCCAGAGTAAAGGAAATCAAGAACTTGAGGGCATAGGTTTAAGATGAGAGGTGACATTTTCAAACAGCAATAAACAAGTCAGAATAGTGTATGCTTTGGACGAGAATGTAGAAGCGATGGTAAACCCAGGTATACATTGCTTTTGTCCTCGGTTGAAGACTTAAGATGCAAGTAAAAATGATCATGTATTGCTAAATGCTAAATAAGAACAATACACTGTTAATTGGAAAGCCATACCTGATTGACACAGATGATGGGGCTACAAAACCTATGGCTGAGGTGGTGGAGCATAGTTCCAAACTTCTGAAGACATTTGGCTTTCACAATAGAATCAGCGGCCCCAAATTCGCATCTGACTAAAGCTGCAATCGAATCTATCACTACCAGACGTATCAAGCCACGTGATAGTAATATTGGTATTCTTTTACTAAGACAGTGATTGAAGGATTCCTATCAAATCAAATTGACAAAACAGATGCAGTCATTTAATTATTTCCAAATCAATGTTTAAATGAGAGTATTAATATTTAATGTACATAAAAATGTAATCTTTTAGCAGATAAAATAGTACTTATTTTTAATCAAGAGACTCCCTACAAGGTACCAGTTCTTTACACTCTTCACTACCATCAACCTTGACTGCTCTAATACAAACTAATCAACATTTTGATAAATAAATGTTATCTAATGATAAAAAAAGATTCCGAGACTTCAGTTATAATCTAAGGGCCAAACTGTTCTAGCCAGTGGTCAACACCCTGCGTTTATCTCTAACTTACAAGCTGAGTAAAGATAGGGTCTCCCACAACATACAACCATTCTATGTAATACATATAAGAATAGTTCAAGTTCAAGTTTATTGTCATGTGTCCCTGATAGGACAATGAAACTCTTGCTTTGCTTCAGCACACAGAACATAATAGGCATTGACTACAAAACACATGAATAAATAAACTGATAAAGTGCAAAATGACAGATAATGGGTTATTAATGTTCAGAGTTTTGTCCGAGCCAGGTTTAATAGCCTGATGGCTGTGGGGAAGTAGCTATTCCTGAACCTGGTCGTTGCAGTCTTCAGGCTCCTGTACCTTCTACCTGAAGGTAGCAGGGAGATGAGTGTGTAGCCAGGATGGTGTGGGTCTTTGATGATACTGCCAGCCTTTTTGAGGCAGCGACTTCGATAAATCCCCTCGATGGAAGGAAGGTCAGAACCAATGATGGACTGGGCAGTGTTTACTACTTTTTGTAGTCTATTCCTCTCCAGGGCACTCAAGTTGCCGAACCAAGCCACGATGCAACCGGTCAGCATGCTCTCTACTGTGCACCTGTAGAAGTTAGAGAGAGTCCTCCTTGACAAACCGACTCTCCGTAATCTTCTCAGGAAGTAGAGGCGCTGATGTGCTTTCTTGATCATTGCAACAGTGTTCTCGGACCAGGAAAGATCTCCAGAGATGTGCACGCCCAGGAATTTGAAGCTCTTGACCCTTTCAACCATTGACCCGTTGATATAAACGGGACTGTGGGTCCCCATCCTACTCCTTCCAAAGTCCACAATCAGTTCCTTGGTTTTGCTGGTGTTGAGGGCCAGGTTATTGTGCTGGCACCATATGGACAGTTGCTCAATCTCTCTTTTATACTCGGACTCATCCCCATCAGTGATACGTCCCACGACAGTGGTGTCGTCAGCGAACTTGATGATGGAGTTCGCACTATGACCGGCTACGCAGTCATGAGTATAGAGGGAGTACAGCAGGGGGCTGAGCACGCAGCCTTGAGGTGCTCCCGTGCTGATTGTTATCGAGTTTGACACATTTCCACCAATACGAACAGACTGTGGTCTGTGGATGAGGAAGTCGAGGATCCAATTGCAGAGGGATGCGCAGAGACCCAGTTCTGCGAGTTTGGTAACCAGCTTGGAGGGGATGATAGTATTAAATGCCGAGCTGTAATCAATGAATAACAGCCTGACATATGAGTTTTTGTTGAGAATAAGACCGTCCTTGGGTAATGAGAGTAAAAAAAACAAGCCACATAACCTGGTTCATCCCTGTCAAAGTTGTCAAACCTCTAATGAAGCACCCAGCATAGTCAGATATATCAGAATGTGGATGCCAAGGGGTTCAGGACTTCATGAATGTACAGATATCCT
The DNA here is from genome assembly GCF_010909765.2 of Amblyraja radiata. Taxonomy (NCBI): domain Eukaryota; kingdom Metazoa; phylum Chordata; class Chondrichthyes; order Rajiformes; family Rajidae; genus Amblyraja; species Amblyraja radiata. The sequence continues at coordinate 33,978,250 of NC_045964.1, read as the reverse complement.
GAACTTGCTGTTACTGTATTTATGCAGACTTACCAGCACTTCTGGCAAGCAATTTAATATCATTGATTTTAATAGACACACATACTTAAAATAATCTACTAGGTAAATCCGCAATCACACTAGATAAAGCATATGTACTCGTTCTAGCAGTGATAGCACTTGTTAAGGGAAAACCCAGGATTGTAGCAGGAGCTGGATTATTCACATGCCTATACACACCAAGAGTTATGGTTAAGCAACATTGAATCACATCTCTCTACAAGAATTAGCAGAAGAACAGCTCAAATATTTCAGTTGAATCATCTTGAAGACCAATATAGGTGGGTTTAAATTAAGTGAAAGTTTCTTAAAGTTTATAGTGAATAAACCTTTGTGAACTTGCTTTTTATCTTTCTCACACAAATTCACTTTAAAAGTCAACATGTATCAATTATTGTGGACTTACTTTCTCACACAAATTAAAAGTCTAAATATTTATTTTATGACGTAATTTTTCAATGTATGTACTCTTTCCCAGTACAAAATGTTAATCAGACACCTTTTAATTTCTTTAGTACCAAGTACTGGCACATTTATACTTGTCCATATATTGCTATAAAATTAGGTATCTTCAAATCTTTATTTGTATCATGTTATCTCTATGTATGGAAAATTATTTTTGTATGGAAAATATAACAGTAAAATCTATTGTGTAAGAAAGAACTGCAGATACTCGTTTAAATCGGTGGAAACAAAATGCTGGAGTAACTCAGAGGGTGAGGCAGCATCTCTGGAGAGAAGGAATGGGCGACGTTTCGGGTCGAGGCCCTTCTTCAGACTTACCACATCAGCAACATGTTCAATAAAGATGTTGTTACCAAACTTAATATTGTTTACAACGTCAGCAGGTACATCAGCTCTTAACATGGGCTGAAAGGCAATCAATTGCTGCAAACGTTTATTTGGAAAAGCATCCTCTGTACAAATATACACAGCTCCTAGGATAAGAGATTCAAAAATTCACAAGTGTTTGTGGGGAAATGTAATGAAATGCAAATACTGACAAAACAAACATTTAGCTTTATATTTAGACATGGGAATGCAGAATATATAATGTTTAATGATATCAATCGATTTAAAAAAGTGCAGTAACACATTCATTTTGCATACCTGAACTCTATAACGCTCTCAAAACCTTTGTACTTGTAATTGTTTAAATGTATTCTGCACTCTAATGCTGAACCCTTCAGAGTTCTACAAGATTCCATAAGTATGTCATGAGAGTTATGTCAAGAGGGTAACTAATAGGGAAAGAATAAGTCCCCTTAAGGCTTGTTGTAGTCATCTACTGTATATGCGGAGCTACAGGAAATGGGTAAGATTGTAACATTAATATTTCTTAACAGAAATTTACCGTAGAGAAGTTCATAGGAATTAAGCAACTAAGGGAAATAAGGGAAATGAACAATAATGTATTGGAACATATCTACATCACAAAAGAGATGGCCCATGTTGGCAGTGTTAAATTCCAAGGGCTTGATAAAGTCAATCCACGGGAGGCTAGGGAAAAATTTGCAGTGGAACTGGAAGAGATATTTGCTTCACAGATGATGTACCAGAAAGTCAAGAAAGTAGCTTTTTTGAGCCTTTATTTAAGAAGGGTTACAAGCCAGGGAGTTACTGGCAATAGTTCCCAGAAAGTGGTGACGCACGTAGACAGTGTGGTAAAGAAAGCATTTGGCATGCTTCCCTTCATCAGTCATTGAGTATTGGAGTTAGGATATCATTTTACAACTGTCGTTCATGTGACCACACAGGCATTACCAGTTTTGATCACCCAGCTACAGAAAGATTGTCATTAAGCAGGAATGCATGCAAAAAAGATTCACGAGGATGTTACCAGTAGTGGAGGGTGAGAAGCTGGATAGGGTGTACATTTTTTTCCATTCAACATTGGAGGCTGAGGGATGACATAGAAGTTTATAAAATCACGAGGGGTGTAGATAAGGTGGATAGTCACAGTCTATCTGGGGCTTGAGGGTCTAGAACTAGAGGACATAGATTTAAGGCGAGAGAAAAAAGACTTAAGGGGATCTGAGGGGCAACTTTTTCACACAGTGATGGAAGTGAGAGAGATGTAGGGACAGGTGTTGCGTCTCCTGTGGTTGCAGAGGAAAGTGCCTAGGGAGGGTGTGGGTTGAGTGGGAAAGGATGAGCAAACCAAGGATTTCCGTTGGGAATGGTCTCTCTGGAAAGTGGAAAAGGGTGAGGAACAGATGTGACTGGTGGTGGGATCACATTGAACGTGGCAGATATGTTAGGAGTAGATGCGCTGGATGCGGAGGCTAATGGGGTGAAAGGTGCGGGTCAGGGGAACTCTAGCCTTGTTTTGGCCGGAGGAAGGGGAGCGAGAGCGGAAATACAGCATAGTGGTTTAAAAGACATTTGGACAGGATGATAGAAAAGGTCTAGAGGGATAAGGGCAAAATGAAGGAAAATTGACTAGCTCAGGTAGACATGTTGGTTTGCTTGATTGAGTTGGGTGGAAGATTCTGTTTCCATACGCGTTAATTCTATGAATCCAAGGTGTCTTACACTTTACTTTGAGTGCATTCATTGAAAAATTCTGCACCAAGTTCAAGGAGCTGGAAAGACCATCTCTTCCTCACTTTGCATGGAAGACATGATTTGTTTTTAATTAGCTTGTTAATTTACGTTTTTCCTTTTAATGTATCTGGAAACATTTTAGGTATTTATGATTAAGTTTGATGTTTGTGTTGCAACTTTAAATACGTTTTTGAAAAGTGTTTTTGCCTTGACTGTTCTGGCAAGTTTAGGGGCCTGATTTAGCAAACAAATATAAAACATTATTTTTTCATGTGATACTCTTAATGCGAAGACAATATTTGTTGCTGGTCACAAAATCTTCCCTCATCGATAATAATGCATTTTCTTTACAACAATGCCTTTGAATTAAATCTACACTATTATTAACAGATGTATTAAGCAACTTTTTTTTTAAATCCTGGAAACATTCAGTTCAAACTCCTTTTGTAACAATTATATGGAACAAATTTCTTGTATCCTGACACACGTTTTCCTTTTCAATCTTTTACATTCCAGTGAAAATAAATGTATCTCCTTTTGCTATATTTAACTCGTTGTTTCAGAATGTGATATAAAGTTTACCTGATTCCTGTCCACCATATCTGCATGGGAACTGTACAGACAGACAGAGCTGCATGCAGATTTGAGTCTTCCCTGCTGAACTCTCTCCAACAATTTCTGTAATTCCCATTAATGGAATTCCACCTCCCAGTAGCAAGTCCAATATTGGGCAACCCATGCTAAGTCTTTGATTCTGGGTTGGAAAAGGACATTGTCCATTGTACATCTGGAGGGCTGAAGAATGAACAGCTGTATTATTACATACTTCCTTGTTATTTATATTTCCCTTCATTTAGTTTCTAGCCATGAGAATATCCAGAAAAGCAAATAATCCGTGTATTGGTTAAGTTTGGAAGACTGAATCAACTCATTAGGTAAGATTTCTTCCCTTCTGCCTGCCAATTCCCCACTTACAGAAGAATGAACAAACTCAAGAGAAATAAATGCTTGTGGAAGATCCACATCTAAACCGCATGCATGAATGTTTCAATATGCAATGAACTTTTGGTATTAGATAAGTAATCCAGGTTACTGAACCTATTGCATACCTCCATCAGTTTGCTACTTCTGGAGTACGGGTTAAGTTCTTCTCCCTAGTCCAGAGACACTTACCAAAGTCTATCATGGTTAATGTTTAAGAAGGAACTGCAGATGCTGGAAAATCGAAGGTAGACAAAAATGCTGGAGAAACTCAGCGGGTGAGGCAGCATCTATGAAGCAAAGGAAACAGGCGAGGAGGAGAACTTCTTCAAAGTAGGCATACCTTGAGGAGATTTTGCAGTGGAGTAGACAAAATGTTTAAGAAAGAACTACAGATGCTGGAAAATCGGAGGTAGTCAAAAATGCTGGAGAAACTCAGCGGGTGAGGCAGCATCTATGGAGCAAAGGAAATAGGAGAGGAGGAGTTCTTCAAAGTAGGCATACCTTGAGGAGATTTCGCAGTGGAGTAGACAAAATGTTTAAGAAGGTCTATCATGGAGTACTTAATTATTCCAGTTTACATTTATTGTTACTTTGCTAACCCTCAATACTGGAAAAAGTTACTGAATGTACCTTATCCAGGGAATCTTTCACAAATTTACTACTGTTACAAAACAAATGTTAATGTTTTATTCAACATGGTTGTTCCATCCATCATTTCTTTCCATTTTCCTATCTCAGCCTTGAAAGTGGAAACTTCCAATGTATTGTAATTTGCATGTTTTCCTTGCAAATGGTTGAGTTTTCAAATTCCCTGATTTACTTCTCCATTTTATAGACATAAATCAGTAGATTATTGGCCCCTGTAAATTGACTCTAGTTTATATTGGCCGCAGAATCGGGGAGGGGTGTGTGTAGAATAGGCTGCAGGGTGCTTTGTGAGCTGGCATTAACTGGATGGGCTGAATGCAGTTAAATCTAAAATTAATATAATTTCCCAGTGAACATTGCAGAGGTCTACTAAATTACAAGAGAAGACATTGTTGAGCCCAACCAATTATTTCTTGACAGCCATGTGGTGGTTCATAGAAGACAATCAAAATAAAACAGTAGTTGATGAAATCACATTTTGCTTGGGCACCAGGATTCCTTATAGCTCTCAATTTATGCAACTGCTTACTGACTTACTTAGCAGACTGGATTCAAACTTTATATACGGTTGAATAACACCCTAAATAGTGTATTTTGGAGACAAGCCTTCCCTCATTTCTTGTTTACTTTTCATTTAACAATCTATTTCTATTTACAAATACTATTGAAGTCTCGTGACCACCGGGTGGCGCCAGCAATGGCTGCCTCGCCAACAGTCTGTCTGTCCTTTCCTTCTTTGTGTTTAATAGTAGTATGTGTTCAATGTATGTTTTTAGTGTTCTTTAGCTTGTTTTATGTGGGGGAGGTGGGGGTTGGGGGAAACTTTTTCTAATCTCTTACCACGACGGAGATGAAATTTTTTCCGTATCATATCTCCGTCCGCACTGCGTCCTAACATTGAGGAACTGGCGGCCTTTACTGGAGACCGATTTTGAGAGCTCCACCACAGGTGCCTACAGGACTTTAACATCGCGTAGCCCGCAATCCCTTTGCTAGGGATCGACCTCGGAACTCCAACCATGGGTGCTTGCAGACTTAACATCACGGAGCCCGCGGTCTCTGGTCAGAGACCGACTTTGGGAACTCCAAGCCGCGGAAGTTTTGATCGCAACGAAGAGGGAGTTTCGATCGCCCTGACGCGGGAGCTTCGACCGCCAGCTGCGGGAGCTTCAATCGCCCCCGACAGATGGTTCGACTGCCCCGACCGCGGAAGAATAAAGAGGAAGAAGCTTGGACTTTTTTACCAGCGAGTGCTGTGTTGGATGTTTATGTTAATTTTTATGTAGTTGCGTGTTGTTGCTTTTTTTTCGTATGGCTGTATGGTAATTTGCATATAAATGTACCTGAATTGGTACATGTGAAAAGCCCTTTGAAACCTAGTACCTTTAGTCTTAAATCTCCTTAAATTACAGAAAGATAAACACCTCACACCAAGCTCTAGAATAGCTCTTGCCATTCCTTGTATAAGGGAACATTTATGAAATGCTATCTGAACTTTAAAACAAAGTGCTGTTTAGCAGTTTTAAACAAGCTACATGGTTCAAGATAAAAAAATAATGACTGAAAATGTTGATATTTTAAATGCATATCATATGTTCATCTTGAAAATGTCAGTGATATTTGATCTCAGTCCTACAAAGATGTATTACTATTTATTTTGTCACCCACCTGTCACCACTGGATCACTCTTTGTTGCCACAGCAACAGTTTTATGCAAATACTGCACATCACGATTGGACAGTTTAGTAAGTCGCTGCAGATCCGGTCCCGATAAGCTCAAGATCTCTTTCATTGATTGGATGTTTGCTGTAGGAAAAAAGATAGGTCTTTACAAAAAGCATTGCAAGTCACATGACTATAATTATCTGGTTTAAAAGCAAAGGTAATCTACAGTACATCACATGAAGGGGGCATGTTCCTTGTCATCCCTACCATAATTTTCTGTAATGCCAACCCTTGATAACAATTTCTTATGTAGTTTGGTTTATTTAATTACTTTCTTTTACATTACAGCCAAAAGAGATGGGGGAGATATTGAACAATTTATTTTCTTCGGTATTCACCAAGGAGAAGGATATTGAATTATGTGAGGTAAGGGAAACAAGTAGGGTAGCTATGAGAACTAAGAGGATCAAAGAAGAGGAAGTACTGACACTTTTGAAAAATATAAAAGTGGATAAGTCTCCAGGTCCTGACAGGATATTCCCTAGGACATTGAGGGAAATTAGTGTAGAAATAGCAGGGGCTATGACAGAAATATTTCAAATTTCATTAGAAACAGGAATGGTGCCGGAGGATTGGCGTACTGCGCATGTTGTTCCATTGTTTAAAAAGGGTTCTAAGAGTAAACCTAGCAATTATAGACCTGTTGGTTTGACGTCAGTGGTGGGCAAATTAATGGAAAGGATACTTAGAGATAATATATGTAATCATCTGGATAAACAGGGTCTGATTAGGAACAGTCAACGTGGATTTGTGCCTGGAAGGTCATGTTTGACTAATCGTCTTGAATTTTTTGAAGAGGTTACTAGGGAAATTGATGAGGGTAAAGCGGTGGATGTTGTCTACATGGACTTCAGTAAGGCCTTTGACAAGGTTCCACATGGAAGTTTGGTTAAGAAGGTTCAATTGTTGGGTATTAATAGTGGAGTAGCAAGATGGATTCAACAGTGGCTGAATGGGAGATACCAGAGAGTAATGGTGGATAACTGTTTGTCAGGTTGGAGGCCGGTGACTAGTGGGGTGCCTCAGGGATCTGTGTTGGATCCACTGTTGTTTGTCATATACATCAATGATCTGGATGATGGTGTGGTAAATTGGATTAGTAAATATGCAGATGATACTAAGATAGGTGGTGTTGTGGATAATTAAGTAGATTTTCAAAGTCTACAGAGAGATTTAGGCAATTTTTAAGAGTGGGCTGAAAGATGGCAGATGGAGTTTAATGCTGATAAGTGTGAGGTGCTACATCTTGGCAGGACAAATCAAAATAGGACGTACATGGTAAATGGTAGTGAATTGAGAAATGCAGTTGAACAGAGTGATCTAGGAATAACTGTGCATAGTTCCCTGAAGGTGGAATCTCATGTAGATAGGGTGGTAAAGAAAGCTTTTGGTGTGCTGGCCTTTATAAATCATCAGAGCATTGAGTATAGAAGTTGGGATTTAATGTTAAAATTGTACAAGGCATTGGTGAGGCCAATTCTGGAGTATGGTGTACAATTTTGGTCGCCAAATTATAGGAAAGATGTCAACAAAATAGAGAGAGTACAGAGGAGATTTACTAGAATGTTGCCTGGGTTTCAGCACCTAAGTTACAGAGAAAGGTTGAACAAGATAGGTCTTTATTCTTTGGAGCGCAGAAGGTTAAGGGGGGACATGATAGAGGTCTTTAATATTATGAGAGGGATAGACAGAGTTGACATGGATAAGCTTTTTCCATTGAGAGTAGGGAAGATTCAAACAAGAGGACATGATTTGAGAATTAAGGGACAAAAGTTTAGGGGTAACATGAGGGGGAACTTCTTTACTCAGAGAGTGGTAGCTGTGTGGAATGAGCTTCCAGTAAAAGTGGTGGAGGCAGGTTCGATTTTATCATTTAAAAATAGATTGGATAGGTATATGGACGGGAAAGGAATGGAGGGTTATGGTCTGAGTGCAGGTAGATGGGACTAGGTGAGAGTAAGTGTTCGGCACGGACTAGAAGGGCCGAGATGGCCCGTTTCCGTGCTGTAATTGTTATATGGTTATATGGTTATAATTCCACAAGAGGGAGTTTTCATTCCGTAGGTTTCCCGGAGGTTTTTGTCAGTCTCCCTACTTGCTTCCACTACCTGCAACCTCCGGCAACCACCTGCAACCTCCGGGAACCGCACGGAAACCTTGGGTGGGGCGCAAAGTCTCCAGAGGTTTCCGTTCAGGTTTCCTAAGTGGGACAGGGGCATAACATCATTAATCAAATAGGCTACAAAGGAAATACACTTATATATTAAAAAATGCATGTTTGTTGAAAATGTATATTCTGAGATGATGTGCTTTTCATAAATTCAAAACTTTAAAGGCATGTTGAATTTCTAAATGAATTCTTATCCATGAATCCAGCACATGGCCTGTTCTTTTGAAGAGCATTATTCAGCACCCTAATATTAAAGATAATTTTGGGCACATCATTAAACAAATAGGTAAGTGCAGGCCATTTCCAATCCCAGCGATATAAAATAACTATTTAGACTAATCATTTCCCCAGCTCCTGATCTGTAGCCCCTGGGTTTTAGCATATGACGTGTTGATTTGTCAAGGATGAAATAGTTTGGCCCTGACAGAGACTTTTCATCTTCTTTAGTCACAGGTGAGATACAGGAGACTGGAGAAAAAAAACATACGTTGTTTCTTTATTTGAGAAGAACAGCAGAGATAAGACAGGTAATTTACAGGCCAATGACTCTTGTCAGGGGTAGGGAAATTACTGGAGAAAATCCCGAAGGATAAGATTTGTGTATATTTGTAAAGGGATAATTAGCATGGCTTTGTACTGAAGAAATCCTATCTTACTAATTTGAATGACTCTTTTTGTGGAGGTAACAATAAAGAATGATAAAATGTGGCAAACATTATCTATATGGACTTTAGTTAGGCATTTGACAAGATCCTAAATGTTGGCTAGCCTAGAAAGTAAAGGCACATGGGATCCAATGCAAGCTGGGTAACAGGGTCCAAAATCAGGTTGGTGATAGGAGGCTGAGGGTAGTGTTTTTGTGATGGAGGTTTATGATCTGTGGTGTACTGCAGAACATGGTGCTGGATCCCTTGTGTTTGTGATGATTGTTATGAACTTTGAATGCAAGAATTATTAATGGAACGTTTCTCATGACAAAAAAGATGTCCGTGTTGTGGATGGTGAGGAAGTTTGTACAAGGCTACAGTAGGATATGGATCATATACATGGTTGATAATTTACATTAATGGTAGAGTGATAAGTAACGTTGATGAAGAGAGTGTAGGTTTTAATCCATAATTCGGTAAAGATGGCAACATTGATGATAGTATGGTGAAGGCATTTGGCATGCTTGCCTTCATAGGTCACGGCAAAGAACACAAAAGTTGGAAATTATGTTGCAACTTTACAGACCACACTTGAAACAGTTGTGTGCAGTTCTGTAAACATTGGGAATGAGGCGGTTGCGCTAGAGAGTGGGTGCAGAAGAGATTTGCCTGGCTGTTGCCTGCATTGGAGGCCTTTAGTTCTGGAGAGAGATTGGATAGACTGGTTCAAAAGAGGCTGAGTAGTTGGGGGAAAAAAAACTTTAACAAAAAATAGACAGAGTGGTTGATATCTGAATAGAGGAGGTGGCGGCAGATACAGGCACATAAGAATATAGAAACAAAGAATTGCAGAAGATAGACATAAACATCTGGAGTAACTCAGTGGGTCAAACAGTATCTCTGGAGAAAAGGAATAGGTGACGTTTCGCATCGAGATCCTTCATCAGACTTCCTGCAGTTCCTTCTAGCAGTCTGAAGAAAGGTCTCGACCCGAAACGTCACATATTAGAAACATAGAAAATAGGTGCAGGAGTAGGCCATTCGGCCCTTCGAGCCTGCACCGCCATTCAATATGATCATGGCTGATCATCCAACTCAGTATCCTGTACCTGCCTTCTCTCCATACCCCCTGATCCCTTTAGCCACAAGGGCCACATCTAACTCCCTCTTAAATATAGCCAATGAACTGGCCTCAACTACCTTCTGTGGCAGAGAATTCCACAGATTCACCACTCTCTGTGTGAAAAATGTTTTTCTCATCTCGGTCCTAAAAGACTTCCCCATTATCCTTGAACTGTGACCCCTTGTTCTGGACTACACCAACATCGGGAACAATCTTCCCTATTCCTTTTCTCCAGAGATGCCGTCTAACCCGCTGAGTTACTCCAGCTTTTTGTGTCTTTCTTAGGTTTAAACCAGCATCTGTAGTTCCTTCCTACACAAAGAATTTCAGATACTGGTTAATAAACAATAGGACACAAAGTGCTGGAGTAACTCAGTGGGTCAGACAGCATCTCTGGAGATGGTGGATAGGTGACATTTTGGGTTAAGACCCGAAATAATATAGATTTAATGTCAGCAAATAGGGTTAGTGTGGATGGACAAAGTGGGTCAGCACCGATGTGGTGAGCCAAATGGTCTGTTATTTGCACTTAGAGATTAATGTACAGCGAAGTACCATGGTGGTGTATGCCTCTTATTGTGCTTTTCGTGGGGCAAATTCCAGATTTTATTAAGGGAAAAAAACCCAACTCTTTTTGTATTGTATTGTATTGTATTCAATTTATTGTCATTGTCTCAATTAGAGACAACAAAATGAATTTCCCTTACAGGCAGTATCATAAAAATAAATAAATAATAAATAATAAAACATATTAAAAATAAAATTGAATTTAAAAAAAGCACAAACACAGAAAGTCCACGACACAACATAACATAAATGGCACCAAGGTGAGGAAGGCACCATAGTCCAGCCAGCCTCCCCTCCGTTCTTCCCAGATGTTCATCCGTGGTCGGGGCCTTCCGAGCACCCGCAGTCGCCGCCCTGGGTGGCCCGATGCCCAGGCCCTCTCCCTTTCTTTTTACCTCAAATTCTTGTACCCTAATTTACTCAGCAATATGCTTTTTTTCTGTTCTATTCATATGGACGTCATAACATTATATATCTTGTCTAAACTTCTCCTTCAATCTTCCTTCTTTCAAAAATCTTAATATATACCAACTTCAAATACTCAGCGGGTCAGGCAAAACTGTGAAATCCAAAACAGTGTTTCAAATTGAAGATCCTTCAGTCTTTGAAGAATCTTCAATTCAAAACATTAACCCTGTTTCTCTTATCAATGGCACCTATTGAGTGTTGTCAATATTTTCTGTTTTTATTTCAGATTTCCTGCATCTTCTTTGATTTACAAAATGTTTAATTGTGCGTCCTTATCATATCAATCTACTCAATGTTACAGATTGAAACACCGTTCGGTATTAGACACGGTCTACATCAGTGCTAGTTTGGGTTTGCACTTTAATTTGCTCCATTTAAGCTTCAGCAGAAGGTGCAGAAACCAGCATCTGCAGAAACCTGAAAGTGCACACCACCAGACTCAGGAACAGCTTCTTCCCCTGTTATCAGGCTTCTGAATGGTCCTTCCATAAGTTAGTGTACTGTCCAATTCAGAACGACCTCATTGTAAACATTGGACTTTTGTCTATGAAACTGATGCACTACAATACTGAGAACTATATTCTACACTCTGTATCTACCCTTTTGTTCTATCTATTGTTCTTGAGTTTGAGCTGATTGTGTCTATATATGACATATCTGTTTGGTTTGGATAGCATGCAATACAATGCTTTCACGGTACCTCAGTAAGACAATAATAACTCTAAACCTGTGAAAATACATGGTGCAATACTAGGCACAAGTGACAATACAAGGTACAATGCTCAGTACAAGGGACAATCGAGAGGCAAGAGTGTTTTATTATCATGTGTCCCGAAATGGAGCAAAGACAAAAACAATGTCCCCAAGTCTATGTAGTTTGGAGCTTATTTGGAGGCTGTAGTGCAGGGGTAGGCAACCTACTGGGGAAACACAGCGGGTGAGACATGAAAGGATTGCATGAGGCCGTCTCACCCGCTGAGTTTCCTCAGCATTTTTGTTTACCTTCTGTGAACACGTGATTTAATGCCTGTCATCTGGGGCGGGACCCGTGTACACATGATAGATGTGGCCCGCCATCTGCTCACAGACATGCGTCCCAGCCCCTATGCAGAACAAGGTTGCCAACCCCTGCTGTAGTGTATAACAGCCTGATGGTTGTAGACAATAAAACCTAAACCTGTGACAATGCATGGTCCAGTATTCAGTACATATGACAATAATAAACGTAAACCTCTGATAATACAAAGTACAATACTGTGACGCTACCCGGTGGTTAGGCCACTTACTATACGAAAACCCTCGGCAGTCGTGGATAGGGTCACGCGACCGGGTAATGGCGGGAAGGAGTTGTCACGAGGTATAGTTTTAGAGATACAGGGGTGTGGAAGCGGGAAGATGGGCGTGTCCTAGTATATATAACCCTGGGTTAACCTTCCTTCATTCGCATGAGTGTCCTGCCACATCAGCAGAAGCTCAGCTTGAGCCCATGAGTCAACAGACGTGCCTCGCAGCAGCAACAATGACTTTTGTGTTAGTACCAAACGTGCTTGTATACCTGACCTATAACGCCTGAAAAAGAAACCATTTATTCACAACGTTTGGTGTCACTACAATACTTGGTACAATTACAAGTGACAATAATAAACCAAAGCCTGTGACAATACAAGGTACGAAGATAGACACAAAAGGCTGGAGTAACTCAGCGGGGCAGACAGCATCTCTGCTTCTTGGTTCTTAGTTCTTCAAAATATTCCAATGGAGGTGGCAGAGGGTGGAATAAGAAGGAATGGGTGACGTTTCGGGTCAAGACCCTTGAAGAAGATATCCAGAGATCCAGCCTGTCCTGCTGAGTTACTCCAGCATTTTGTGCCCATTTTCGGTGTAAATCCATCTGCAGTTCCTTCCTACACGGTACAGTACTCGGTACGTGTGACACCAATAAACCTAAACCTGATGCATTTTAGATGTTAGACAAAAATGCTGGAGAAACTCAGCGGGTGAGGCAGCATCTATGGAGTGAAGGAAATAGGCAATGTTTCGGGTCGAAACCCTCTTCAGAATGATGTGAGGGTGGGGGCGGGAGGAAGAAAGGAAGAAGTGGAGCCAGAGGGCTGACGGAGAGCTAAGAAGGGAAGGAAAAAGTAAGGACTACCTGAAATTAGAGAAGTCAACGTTCATACCGCTGGGGTGCAAACTGCCCAAGCGAAATATGAGGTGCTGCTCATCCAATTTACGGTGGTCCTCACTCTGGCCATGGAGGAGGCTCAGGACAGAAAGATCAGATTCGGAATGGGAGGGGGAGTTTAAGTGCTGAGCCACCAGGAGATAAGGTTGGTTATTGCGAACCAAGCGTAGGTGTTCGGCGAAGCGATCGCCAAGCCTACGCTTGGTATCACCGATCTAGAGCAACTGACATCCAGAGCAGCGGGTGCAATAGATGAGGTTGGGGGAGGTGCAGGTGAACCTCTGCCGCACCTGGAAGGACTGCTTGGGTCCTTGAATGGAGTCAACGGGGGAGGTAAAGCGACAAGTGTAGCATTCCTTGCGGTTGCAAGGGAAAGTGCCTGGGGAGGGGGTGGTTCGGGTGGGAAGGGAAGAATTGACCAGGGAGTTACGGAGGGAGCGGTCTCTGCGGAAAGACAGGGGAGGAGATGGGAAGATGTGGTATGTGGTGAGATCACGTTGGAGGTGGCGAAAATGTCGGAGGATTATTTGTTGTACGTGACGGCTGGTAGGGTGGAAGGTGAGGACAAGGGGGACTCTGCCCTTGTTACAAGTTGGGGGGGGGGGGTGGGGGGAGACGGGGAGTGAGAGCAGAGTCACGTGGTATAAGAGACCCTGGTGAGAGCCTCATCTATGGTAGAAGATGGGGAACCCCCGTTCCCTGAAGAATGAGGACATCTCCGATGCCCTGGTGTGGAACACCTCATCCTGGGTGCAGATGCGGTGTAGACAGAGGAATTGGGAGCAGGGTGGGAAGAAGTGTGTAGTCCAGATAGCCATGGTTTGTCTACCTTCGATTTTCCAGCATCTGCAGTTCCTTCTTAAGCATTTTAGCTGCTGCCTTGTAACTATTTCCACTCCATTCAACCTCCACTATCTCGGTCTACTTTTCTCCTCAGATTTCCAGCAATCTTTTATACAAAAGAGAGCAGCACTGACCTTTTCTAACAGCAGCCACTACTTTGGGGTTGAGGTCAAGCCGCCACCAGTCCATCCCGGGCCCGACCTCCCGCGCAGGTCGCTAACGGCCGCAGCGCGCACCGGCTCACGTGCCGAGTCACGTGCGAGCTCTCCGCCAATCCGCGGGTGGCGGCCGGGCCGAGCAAAGGGTCCCGGCTCTCGGGCCGAAAGGTCGCCTCCCCTCAGATGCTGCCCGACCCACGGGATTGCTGCCGCGCTCTATCTTTCTCCTTGCAAACCAGCATCTGCACTTCATTGTGTCTAAAATCACAGGATATTGTGTTGATAGCAGAGCCGCATACTCTGGTCGAAACTTGTGTGGTTGCATTCCATGGTTCGTAAGCATTACAGCCATCCTAAAACACCAATGTTTGGACTGTTCGTTTCCCTCCACATTTTCTGCCTCAACCGCCGAGCTCCTCCAGCACAGTGTGTCTTTAAGCATTACAGCCATCCAAAATATAATTGTTTAGACATTGTCCACCATTTCCATCCACATGTGCTGCCTAAACCACTGAGTGCCTTTAGCACGTTGTGTCTTAAGCATTCTAAATATTATTGTTTTGAAACTACATTTGTTGCCTGAACCGCATAGTTCCCCAGGCACTTTGTGTCCTTAAGCATTCTATTCAGCCTAAATATCAGTGTTTTCAGAATGTCAATTTCCCTCCACATTTGCTGCCCCAAATCGGTGAGTTCCTCCAGCACTTTCCTTCTTCCGCACCTTCCCTTTATTGTTTATTTGCCAGCCTGCAAACAAGGGTGGTGGCAGGAAGTGTTTCATAACACAAGGATGGCAGAATCAAAGATCCTATAGCGGAACTTTGGGCAGAAGTAGTATATCCGTGAAACGTAACGTGAAACGGGATTGGTCTGAGTCTCTGCTCTCCCTGCCCGTCGTTGGCTACGAGAGGCAGGAATATTGATATGTGATTGGTTAATATCGAGTTCTCGCAAATGATTGGCTGATATAAAACCATGCTGTGGAAGTGGGTCGCGTCTGATAGGCTAATATTGTGCATCGTTATTTGATAGGCTGAGGCGAACACTTGTCAGAATGCTGGTAGTTGATTGGCTGCAGTGGAATAATGGTGGCCGGTGATTGGCCACTGGCCAGCGTGCGAGGTTCACTCAGACAACATGGCGGCTACAAACGAAGGGAAGAAACTGGTGCGTAGTCCCAGTGGGCTTCGCATGGTACCAGAAAATGGTGCTTTTTGCAGCCCTTTCTCACTTGATGAGCCTCAGTGGGTTCCTGACAAAGAGGTAAACTGTGCTTCTGAGTGTTTGGGCTGGAGACTGAACGGATGTTTTAATTAGTGGTTATTGTTGCTGGGGCAGGGCAGCGGCTGAGTACTCGGAGTACCCTGGACTCTCGCATCAAATCGACGTTTTATTGATGTGAGGAGAACTGAGGTGGAATGTGTGGAATGCAGAAACACCACGGAACATAATTTGTGATAGGGTTCTCAGTAAAAGGGCATCGACCTGAGATGTCAACGTTGTTGCTGTCGCAAAAGATTTGACGTGGCGTGAGTACTTCGAGCATTTTCAGTCTTTTTTACGATTGACTGTGTTTTTGCATCGATTCTGTCGTGTTGACACAGCTAAAAATATTAGGGGGTTTGTTAACCGAACCGAAATCGGGTGGGTGCGGTGTTCATCATACAGGATGGCAAGTAAATCCCCGGGGGTTAAAACGACAGATGTAATGAGATCTGTTAACGTTTACTGTGATGTCGAAGCTGGTGATTTTTTTATAAATGGAAGCACCTTAGGTCTGGTTAGTTTACAATGTTTTCTGTTTAAATTCCAATGCACTGTGATCTGGCGAATAAACACTTGTGTTTACACTGGATGTTGTACAGAAAACTACAATTGATTTTCACAGTTCAAAATGTGCCCCTTCTTCTTGCGTATGGCATGTACAGGCTGAAGTTGTAGGACAACTTGTTCTATTTGATTGTGCACGCCAGGTTCATTGCATTCGTTGAAACAGGGCGGACCACATGAAGGTTGCCCTAGCCCCGTTCATCCGAGATTAACACCCCTCCTATATCATTCTATCTATCCTTCTGGATGAGTCATGCCAATTTAGTGTCAATATATATGTATTTGTTTTACAGTTTTATCGGTTAAAAACCTTAACTATAATTCAAACAGTTCCTAGTGTAATTGCAGAATAGAAGTTCCATTCCATCCCTTTGCTTTGAATTTGAGTTGAAATACAAATGACAAAAACATACTTTACTATATAATGTAGACAAAAATGCTGGAGAAACTCAGCGGGTTAGGCACCATCTATGGAGTGAAGGAAATGGGCAACGTTTCGGGTCGAAACCCTTCTTCAGACTGATGTGGTGGTGGTGGGGGGGGGGGGGGGAGGAAGGAGAAAGGAAGAGGTGGAGCCAGAGGGCTGAGGGAGAGCTGAGAAGGGGAGGAGAAAGTAAGGACTACCCGAAATTAGAGAAGTCAATGTTCATACCACTGGGGTGCAAACTGCCCAAGCGAAATATGAGGTGCTGCTCCTCCAATTTACGGTGGTCCTCACTCTGGCCATGGAGGAGGCCCAGGACAGAAAGGTCGGATTCAGAATGGGAGGGAGAGTTGAAGTGCTGGGCCACACGTAGATCAGGTTGGTTATTGCGGACCGACCAGAGGTGTTCGGCGAAGCGATCGGCAAGCCTACGCTTGGTCTCACCGATGTAGAGCAACTGACATCTAGAGCAACGGATGCAATAGATGAGGTTGGAGGAGGTGCAGGTGATCCTCTGCCGCACCTGGAAAGAGTCTTCAACTTCCCCTCCCATTCCGAATCTGACTTTTCTGTCCTGGGCCTCCTCCATTTCTCCTCCCCTTCTCAGCTCTCCCTCAACCCACTGGCTCCACTTCTTCCTTTCTTCCTTCCGCCCCCACCCTCACATCAGTCTGAAGAAGGGTTTCGACCCGAAACGTTGCCTATTTCCTTTGCTCCATAGATGCTGCCTCACCCGCTGAGTTTCTCCAGCATTTTTGTCTACCTTCGATTTTCCAGTATCTGCATTTCCTTCTTAAACACTTTCCTGTATAATGCCATTCAGCCCTTCAAGCCATTACCGGCATTCAATGTGATCATGGCAGATCATCCCCAATCATTACCCCGTTCCTGCCTTCTTCTCATGTCTCCTGACTCCACTATCTTTAAGAGCCCTATCTAGCTCTCTCTTGAAAGTATCCAGAGAACCTGCCTCCACCGCCCTCTGAGGGGGAGAATTCCATAGACTTACAACTCTGTGTAAAAAAGTGTTTTCTCATCTCCGTTCTAAATGGCTTACCCCCTTATTCTAAAACTGTGGCCCCTGGTTCTTGACTCCCCAACATCGGGAACATGTTTATTCCCCCCCCCCCCCCCCGTAATAATTTGTTTTACAAAAATGGAATAGAAACAAGAATAGGCCATTCAGCTCATCATGCCATCTCACCTATTTATTGGTACACTTTCTCAAAATTACCATTAATTTTCTCAGTACCCCAAAATATATTGATTATCCTGTGCTTGCTCCCTGATTGAGCTCCTTGGGCAGAAAATCCAAAAGATTTTCTTTGAGGCAAATTCCAAAGTCTTTTCTGAGTCTTCATAGCAGTCCAATGATTTTGAGGTGCTGACTCGAGTTCTAGAGGGAAATACCAGACTTGGCTTTCCTTTTTTTTTAAACTGGTGAATGCAGTTGGAATCTAATGAAGAGTATACCAAAATATTGCGAGAGTGATAACAGTATACAAGAAACAACCCACTTCACGTGTTGCAGTAAACTCTCTTTTTCCCTACCCCCTTACACACCCATCCCAAACAAAAAATAAAACTGACTTATTTTTCTATTAAATACATATTATTACTTGGTACGATTATTTGGATGCATTTCCATTCACTGCTGAGTTGCAATGCTGCAACTCAGTTTTCAATTTTGATGGCAAATTGTCTATGGGATATCAGAAACGGAAGCAACAGTAAGCTAATTTGGTTACTTGTCTGCTCTGTCATTTAATAAGATCATGGTTAACCTCTTGCCTCCGTACCACTTTCTTGCATTAGACCATGTCTTTTGGCTCACTTGATAACAAAAAACTGCCGCAAATGTGCCCCAAAATGTTACTGGCAATTAAAAAAAACTTTTTTTAACCCCATGTAAGTAATTAAGCGGTTCTATTTTCTTGTTTGCCTTTTACTGCACTTTAGTTTTTAGCAAAGTGATATTTGAAACGCGTGGCGATTTGTATGTTGATTTAAATAGGTAAATTGTAATGGTGTTTGTTCTTTCTGAGAATGTTGCTGAGTTGGATTCCTTTAATTAAAACAAATTTCCAAAATAATAGAATTATTTATTGCTGTGTGAAAGACCTATCTTTTGAATGGTGACAGATTGGAAAACGTTCACATTGAAAGAAAAATTTGGTACAGGTACATGTGCACAAATGGTAGAAATCGACATTTGGATGAAATAAGCAGTTGAGAGGGCAAATGGTTGATGGCTTTTTGTGAAATGGATTGTGATCAGAAATAAAGTTTCTAACAGCAACCATGGAACTTCTAAAAAATTACATATAGCTTGATCCTCATGCCTTTCTTTAATTAAAAAGGCTATACTTGTTATAAAGGGAATGCAGTAAAAAGATTTTCTGAGACTGTTCCAGTAATATTGGATTAATAACTTTCTTGATTAGTAAGGGTGTCAAAGGTTATGGGGAGAAGGCAGGAGAATGGGGCTGAGAAGGAAAAATAGATCAGCTATGATGGAATGGCAGAGCAGACTTCGTGGGCCAAATGGCCCAACTCTGCTATGTCTTATGAATTTATAGATTTCTAATTTGGGGAGCGATTGAGTTGACTATACCTCCACACCGGAGTTTTAAAGAATAAGTTATCTCATGGAAACTCTGAGTTCCAGAGATGGTAGATCTCACCCCTGGTTTAGAGAGGGGCCACAATGTCTGGATTAGGGATACATAAGGATTTGGGACTGAAATTAGAAATCTCTTCAAAAGTTGCTGAATTCTTGAAATTCTCTACCTCAGAAAGGAGACATGAGATTGTTTAAAACGGAATGATAGATTACTAGATAGCAAGAGAGTTGGGGGATAGAAACTTGAATCAGTTGGTAAAATGAACAGAGGAAGGGCAGATGGAGTTTAATCTTGATGAGCGTGAATGATGCACAAAATGAAAGGTGGCATTTTGAGTATTAAAGAACAGGGACGGGGGACCTCTGTGCACATCCCCCCTGAAGGTGGCTGCACCAGGAAATAAGGTGATGAAGAAGGCATATGGGATTCTTGCCTTCATTGGCTATAGCATAGCACATAGGTGCAGACATTTTGGTACTCTAATTAGGTTAAGGTTAAAGTTCTGTGTACAGTTCGGTTGTTGGAGTATAGGAAGAATATGATTGTAGGGAGGTGCCACAGAAATTAGCCTGGATTAGCAGGTTGGAGTGTGTCACCTTGTAAGGAGGGACTAGATAAGGCTGGATTTGTTGCCATCGAGCAGAAGAGATTGAAGCAATAAAATATTGACATAAGTCTTGTTTCTGACATAATCTGTATTTCTATTCATAGTGTCCCAGATGTATGCAGTGCGATGCAAAATTTGACTTTCTTACCAGGAAAGTAAGAGATTTTATTTATTATCAGTTTATTGCCTTTTTTGGTCTTATTTTGTGGTTTCCACTGGCAAAAAAAATGAAAGAATCTAAGAAAACTGTAAATTTGCTTCAATGGGATAAATATTCAGTTGGCACAATATGTTTTATATGGTTCTAGTACTTGGCAATGTGATATTTTTACACCATTTCCACATGTTTGTATCATGCCAGCATTCTGGTATGCAAATGGACATATAAAATCAACACCCAGCAATTTGTTTGGGGTACATAAAGGATGAAATGATCATTACTGGTCTATTCAATTGTACCTGACTTAATTAATTTCACAAAGTGCTGGAGTAACTCAGTGGGTCAGATAGCATCTCTGGAGAAAAATGATGGGTGATGTTTCGGGTCAGGCCCCTACCTTAGACCCAAAGAGGCACCCATCCTCTTTCTCCCAAGATGCTGCCTAACTTACTGAGTTACTTTGTGTCTATTTTTGGTATCAACTTTGCTCGTTGTTTCTTCATTAATATCACAATTGCTACATGTTATTTGCCCATCTAGTTCTCGCAGCCATACCTGGTGTTAGGAAACCAGATAACGGGGACAATTAAGAAGGAGGGAATAGAATGTGTGGTCTCCAATCACAATATTCACAATCCACATTATCTTAGATTAAGAAATTACAAAATGAATCTCAAATTTC
Organism: Amblyraja radiata; assembly: GCF_010909765.2. Taxonomy (NCBI): domain Eukaryota; kingdom Metazoa; phylum Chordata; class Chondrichthyes; order Rajiformes; family Rajidae; genus Amblyraja; species Amblyraja radiata. Next base: position 33,957,819 of record NC_045964.1, on the reverse strand, counting down.
TGGCTTAATTTTTTGCATGTTGACAGGATTCCATATTTGTAAATAAACGCCTAAATATTGTTTGAAACTTGGCAATGTCTATAGATGACCGTTAAAAAATATATCAGGAAGATAAAATAGCATATTCAAATATTAATCTATTCATACCTGTACTTTAAATTCTGATATTATCCTGTGGAATTCTGACTAGAGATCATCTTTTTAATGGTATTTTTACACCGAGCTTGGTGTTTCTATTTTTAATTGAAACATAGAAACATAGAAAATAGGTGCGGGAGGAGGCCATTTGGCCCTTCGTGCCAGCACCGCCATTCATTGTGATCATGGCTGATCATCCACAATCAGTAACCCGTGCATGACCTCCCCATATCCCTTGATTCTGCTAGCCCCTAGAGCTCTATCCAACTCTTTTAAATTCATCCAATGAATTGGCCTCTACTGCCTTCTGTGGCAGAGAATTCCACAAATTAACAACTCTCTGGGTGAAAAAGTTTTTACTCATCTCAGTTTTAAATGGCCTTTATTCTTAGACGGTCTCTCCCATCTTTCCTCGTATGACAGTCCCGCCACCCTGGGGATTAACCTTGTGAACCTATGCTGCACTGCCTCAATAGCAAGGATGTCCTTCCTGTAATAAAACCAAACTGCACACAATACTCCAGTTGCGGTCTCACCAGGGCCCTGTACAACAGCAGAAGGACCTCGTTACTCCAATACTCAAATCCTCTCATTTCTTCACTGCCTGTTGTACCTGCCAGTTTACTTACAGTGACTGGTGTACAAGGATCCCCAGGTCTCGTTGCACTTCCCTTTTTCCGAATCTGACACCATTGAGATAATAATCTGCCTCCTTGTTCTTGCCGCCAAAGTGGATAACCTCACATTTATCTACATTATATTGCATCTGCCATACATCTGCCCACTCACTCTACCTGTCCAAGTCACCCTGCAACCTCCTAGCATCCTCTTCCCAGTTCACACTGCCAATCAGCTTTGTGTCATCTGCAAATTTGCTAGTGTTACTTTTAATTCCATCTAAATCATTAAGATGTATTGTAAATAGTTGCGGCCCCAGCACCGAGCCTTGCGGCACTCCACTCGCCACTGCCTGCCATTCTGACCGGTTCCCATTTATTCCTACTCTTTGTTTCCTGTCTGCCAACCAATTCTCTATCTATGTTAATACCCTACCCCCAATACCATGGGCTCTAATTTTGCCCACCAATCTCCTGTGTGGGACCTTATCAAAGGCTTTCTGAAAGTCCAGATACACTACAACTACTGGCTCTCCTTCATCCATTTTACTTGTCACATCCTCAAAAAATTCCAAATTAGTCAAGTAGGATTTCCCCATCATAAATCCATGCTGACTTGGACCAATCCTTTTACTGCTATCCTAATGTACCATTATTACTTCTTTAATAATTGCATTTTCTCCACCACTGATGTCAGGCTAACTGCTCTATAATTCCCTGTTTTCTCTCTCGTTCCTTTCTTGAAAAGTGGAATAACATTAGCTACAGGAATCCACAGCAACTGATCCTGAATCTATAGAACATTGGAAAATGATCACCAATGCGTCCACGATTTCTAGAGCCACCTCCTTGAGTACCCTGGGATGCATCGGGCCCTGATATTGTGTTGAGTACTGTAATACTCAGTCAGCAACCCTTATTGTATTCTGTTGAATAAAAGCACTGACAATTCCAATTCGAGTTTAAAAAGTATTGCTTTAAACTGGTGTATCGTGTGCAGGAATGTATTTCTATTTTAAAATCGCCAGTGTTTGTGAGTTCTAACAACATCTTTGATTTTTTTTTTTGTGGGCCTATCTTGAAATTGGCAGCATCACTGCAGGAGATGTGGCAAATGCTTTTGTGACAAATGTTGCAGTAAAAAAGTACCTCTTCCACGGATGTACTTCATAGACCCGGTGAGGCAATGTGCTGAATGTGCTTTGACCTCACAGAAGGAATCGGAGTTCTTTGACAAACAGATTAAGGTGCTTGTAAATGGTAAGTACAGCTACCTCAAATATGTTTAGAAGACTATTTATGACCTAAAATGTGACTAAAATGTTTTCTATGTACTTCTGTCATTTATATATGGAACTAATATGACTTCATAAGCTCTGACCTTTGGATTTTGCCATGAACTTTTTTTCCTAATGATCTGTTGCCTTTGTTTTCTTTCTTTTTACTGTCTTGCAGAATGTGTAATTTATTTTTAAATGAAAAAAAAATTGCTTAGTATTTCCTGAGTCTGCCAGTGATTCTGCAGCAAGCAAGGTTTTCATTGTACCTGTACTCGTGCTTGTGACAATAAACTTGACCCGGCTTTCAAATATTTCAAATAATTTGACAGCTCCCTCTTGAGTATTTCATGTAATGTTTTAGGCTAGCACTAATCAGTCTCTGTGTACCCCATGGAGACATTTTGTTACTCTGAAATTCGGACTATTGAGGTGCAACATACCCTAACCTGATATCACAATGTGCGTATAAAAGTCACTGATAGACGTCAGAAGTGAAAGGAATGTTTCACTTTTAACCCAGGATTACAAGAGCACTTTTTACCGCAGCTGCGTTAAGCTTACCTATTGACTCGATGAGTGGTGCAACTATTCCTGAATAATGTATCTAAAAGGATGCTATTAATATTTTTGTGGTGTGTTCAATATTTATCACCAATTAAGATTCAAGAATATTGTCATATGACTTGGTAATGGGACAATGAAATACTCAACTTGCTTCAGCTTTACAGTCACATTAAACACATCCTATAACATACAACAAACTATTAGATATTCTGGGTAAGTCAGATCATGATGGTACAAGCCAAAATATGTAGTGCAATCTTCGTAGTCTATTGTGGTGTGTCGTGATTAGGATTGTGCAAGGGGTGGTTCAAGATGCTGGTTGTTTATGAAGAAGCTGTTCCTTAACCTCAGATTTAGTCATAGAGTGATACAGTGTGGAAAATGGGCCCTTCGGCCCAACTAGCTCACACCAGCCAACAATGTCCCAGCTACACTAGTGCCACTTGCCGGAGCTTGGTCCATATCCCTCCAAACCTGTCCTATCCCCATGTACCTGTCTAACTGTTTCTTAAACGATGGGATAGTCCCAGCCCACCACCTATTGTGTGAAAAGGTTACCCCTCGGATTTCTATTAAATCGTTTCCCCTTTACCTTGAACCTATGCCCTTTGGTCCTCGATTCTGGGCAAAAGACTCTGTGCATCTACCTGATCAATTCCTCTCATGATTTTGTATACCTCTATAAGATCTCCCCCCATCCTCCTGCACTCCATGGAATAGAGACCCAGCCTACTCAACCTCTCCCTATAGCTCACACCCTTGTCATACCAAGTCATATGGCAACATTCTTGTTTCTGAACCCTTTCAAGCTTGACAATATCTTTCCTACAACATGGTGCCCAGAACTGAACACAATATTCTCACCAACGTCTTATACAACTGCAACATGACCTCCCAACTTCTATACTCAATACTCTGACTGATGAAGACCAAAGTGCCAAAAGCCTTTTTGACCAACTTATTTACCTGCGACTCGACCTTCAAACCTAACCATGCACTTGTACTCCTAGTTCCCTCTGTTCTACAACCCTACCCAGAGGCCTACCATTTACTGTGTAGGTCCTGCCCTTGTTTGACATCCCAAAATCCAACACCTCACACTTTTCTGTATTAAATTCCATCAACCATTCCTCTGCCCACCTGGCCAATCGATCCAGATCCTGCTGCAATCTTTCACAACCATCTCCACTTTCTGCAAAACCATTAACTTTTGTATCATCAGGAAAGTTGCTAATCTTGCCCTGAATGTTCTCATCCAAATAATTGATGTAGATTATTTGTAACGGGTCTAGCACCGAACCCTGAGGCACACCACTAGTCACAGGCCTCCAGTCCGAAAAGCAACCTTCCATCATCACCCTCTGCTTCCTTCCTTGGAGCCAATTTATTATCCATTCTGCTATCTGTCCTTGGATCCCATGCGATCTAACCTTCTAGAGCTGCCTACAATGTGGAACCTTGTCGAATGCCTTTCTGAAGTCCATGTACACAACATCTTCAGCTCTGCCCTCGTCAACCTTTTTGGTCACGTCTTCAAAAAAATCAATCGGATTTGTGAGACACGACCCCACGTACAAAACCATGCTGAATATCCTTAATCAGCCCTTGCCCATCCAAATGCCTGTACAACCTATCCCTCAGAATACTCTCCAGTAACTTACCAACTACAGATGTTCAGCTCACTGGCCTATAGTTCCCAATATTTTCCCTACAGCCCTTTTTGAAAAGAGGCACAACATTTGCCACCAGGCTCCCGCAATTTCCTCTCTAGTTTCCCGCATTGTCCTCGGATATATCTGATCAGGCCCTGGAGTTTTCTCTACCTTCAAACACGACTGTACCTTCAGTACTTCTTCGACGGTAATCCTGACTGCTCTCATGACACTTCCAGTGTCTGTTCCAATTTCTTCCATCCTACTGTCTTTATCCTCGGTAAATACAGAGGAGAAATACTCATTTAGGACCTTGCCCATCTCCTGTGGCTCCACACAGAGGTGACTGCTTGGATTCCTGAGAGGTCCCACTCTCTCTTTAGTTACCCATTTCCCCCTTATGTATTTATAACATGTTGTTGGTAGCAGCGAGATGAAAGTGTGGCCAGTATGTGGGTCTTTGGTGATATTAGCTGCCTTCTTGAGGCAACAATTCCAACAGAAGAAGGGTTTCGGCCCGAAACGTCGCCTATTTCCTTCGCTCCATAGATGCTGCTGCACCCGCTGAGTTTCCCCAGCAATTTTGTGTACCTTCGATATTCCAGCATCTGCAGTTCCCTTTTGAACAATTCCAACAGATCGTTCTGGGGGGAAACAAATTGTAAAAATCTTCCAACTACATTTAAAAAAATGAATTTGAAGGAATGGGACTTTGGGCTTCTAAAATAAACCTTCAATTTTCAGTTTTTGGAGAGCTTGCTTTGGTAGCAATCATGCTGTCAAAAATCAGCTCTGACTTTTTGAGATAGGCACAAAAAGCTGGAGTAACCTATTCGGATCGAGACCTATTCGGAACGTTCCTATTCCTTTTCTCCAGGGAGGGTCTTGACCCAAAACATCACCTATTCCGTTTCTCCAGAGATGCTGCCAAACAACCCACTGAGTTACTCCAGCTTTTTGTGTCTATGTAAACCAGCATCTGCAGTTCCTTCCTACACATTCTGACATTTGTAGGACTGGTTATTGGGTGTCTCTGGTAATGTACCCCAATTGACACACTTTACTATTTGTTGCCAAGGGGCTGTATTCCTTGTAACTTCAAGTTCCTCAGAAAAAGGTGAGACTGTGAGTAGCCGGCTGTCAAACAACCACAGGTAAGTACAATTGATTTTGAATGCTGCAATAAGTTATCATGTATTAAAATGGTTTGCACCATGCATGTTAGAAGGCTCATTGCCCCCCCCCCCTCCCCTCACCATCCCTTACTCTCAGTCTGAAGAAGAGTCCTGACCTGAAACGTCACCTATCCTTTTCCTCCAGAAATGCTGCCTGACCCGCTGAATTACTCCAGCACCAGTCTATCTTCACACACACACACACACACACACACACACACAAATATACACCGTTTTGTTTTCTCGTTTATAACATTGTTTACAGAATACTACGTTTACATATTCTGTTGTGCTGTTGCAAGTAAGGATTTCATTGTTCTAACTGGTACGTGAGAGAATAAAACACTCTTGACCCACATCACTAATGTGTGGGGTAGAACTAGTGTACTGGTGGTTGGCGTGGACTCGGTGGGCCGAAGGGCCTGTTTCCACGCTGTACCTTTAAATTAAACTAAAAACACTAAAACCAGAGGAGTCTAAAGAAGAGTCTTACCGAAATGTCACCCAATTTCTTCTATCCAGAGTTGCTAGCTGCTCCATGGAGTTCCCCCGCACAATTAAAGCATGGAATAGTCTTCACCCTACCATCGTTACCCAACCAGTCACAACTAAATATAAGGTAGCTCTTTTTTCCCCAAGAACCCGTTTTTGCTTAAGTTTTATTATCAAGAGAGTTTTATTATCATGTGTCCCAGATAGGACAATGAAATTCTTGCTTGCTGCAGCACAACAAAATATGTAACAGATAAAGTGCAATAGACTGTTATTGTTCAGAGTTTGGTGATGGACTCTCCACCACCTCCAGTTTAAATTCCATTTAGAATATTTTTGGAGGACCAGGAAACCAAGAAGCAAGAGTTACTCCAGCTCCACGGAATGATTCTGCGTTGGTTTTCAGCGGTCGTGGCGAGGCGGCGACCAGACAGCAATGCAATCTCCTACAATGCAAAGTGAGAGAGAAAGTGCCCGGCTCCGACCATTTGCCGTGGCAGTGCGCATGTGCAGGGCGGCCGATGATGTGCTGGCCGTGGTTGTGCGCATGTGCAGGAGGAGGATGTGCTGGTGCCGGCGGATGAGGAGCGGAGAACCGGCGGCCCGGACACGGATGGCGGGCGGAGACGGAGAGTGACAGAGAGAGAGAGAGAGAGAGAGAGAGAGAGATAGAGAGGGGACCCGCCCGGAGTTGAACGGCAGGTTTCCAGGATGCTTGCCAAGCCGGGCAAAATTACACGACTTTTAGGTTGCCAGGCAGGCCATTGGTACCCGGGCAACCGTTAATTTCAAACCCTGCTAATCCTATTTTCCTATATTAGGACCATACCTCCCATGCTTTGAGCTCTTCCAAGAAGGTTTTAACTGTGCATAGATTTCTGCCGTTACTGTAAATGCCTGTTCCTGCATATTTCCTCTTATTTTAAAACCCTCCTTAAAATCTACTGTTATTATCTCATCTGCCACAGAGTCCATATTTTATCCTTTGGTGGCACAATGATGCAAGTAGAATTGTTATCTGATGGCTACAGAGGCCGATTCAGTTGAAATCTTGGGCAACATATAGAGTTAAAATGTCTTTCTGTGACTGGGTTTTCTCCAGGTGCCCTGTTTTTTTTTTTTTAATTGGCCACTATGAATGGGAAAGTTGGTGGAATGTGAGGAGAATGTGAAAAAGATTAGTGTAAGATTGGTTAAATGGGTGCTTGAAATGCACGATCAGCCATGATCACAATGAATGGCGGTGCTGGCTCGAAGGGCCAAATGGCCTCCTCCTGCACCTATTTTCTATGTTTCTATGATCGGCACACACTTTGTAGGCTGAAAGGTCCGTTTCAACACCATCTGTTACTCGGACTGAGATTGCAAATGGTCCCTTTGTCATTCATGAGGTTTGTCAGAAATGAAAAATAATTTGGGAATGGGGAGGCGAGACCCTTACTTTGGAAAAAGCATGAGTCTGTTATTTTGTTGGTAAACCTGTATCAATGTTGACAGCAGCCATGGATTATATTTACTGAAATTGTGTGTATCCTCACTAATATGTGCCTTTGGCATTTTGGGGTCCAGTATACACCAAATAGAGGCAGAATTGCTGCTTCTCAACTGTGAATACCAAGTTACGGAGATTCCCCTTTACAGAATTCACAATTATTTGTGATATGGAATAAAATCTACCCACTGAATCTGAGCATGTGGGGAGAGAAAGCAAATAAATCAAAACAAATTGTTCTTTTTTTCCAACTCGTGTTTCCCGACTCGTGTGCAATAATACAGGTTTGCATTATGGAAAATGGCGATATGGACCTTTTCGTGAGGGTTGGCTGCAAACATTTTTTGCATTTTATTTTTTAGAAGAAAGCAAACCACTGAAAACTTATTGGTTCAAATGTAAATGCGAATATGATCAATTTTCTGATGGTACAAACTAGCTGAAATACAATTGTGAGCTTTGAAATTCAGCAGGAACCACAAATTCAATATAGACCTGAAGACCTAATTTTTAGAAACCCATGAGTAGCCGTGTTTGCTTCTGCTTTAATAATTCAGACGGCTTTTTTTCTCGTCTATTAAGTTTTCTAGTTGTTACTGCTAGGAAAAATCATAACAATTAGATGAGCAGTAACATCATATGGTGCGTGTAAACTGACTGGTTTTCCCAGGTATCTCATTTGTGGTTTGAAGTGTGAAATATTTTTTCTCTATTTCCCTTTTTCTTCTTGAGCCCTAACTACCAACAAGCATTTTGACCTGCCAAGTGGTTAGGCTGCTAAAGTTGGTATCAATACTTCTTTAAATCTGAAGAAAATATTGGCTTGTATCATGCACTATTTAAGATCAGCATGCATATATTCACCAGGATGCATTTTGAATGTCTAAGATGCTTCATACAATGGAATCAATTATAGCAGCAGTCTTCAGAAATGGTTAATTTATATTTTTCATTAAAATATTAATTTCTAATTTTTGTTAGGTATCTATATCTGGATGGAGAAAATCACTTTGAAATTGAAGTTGCTCGAATTATAAATGTTCAGGTGCTGACTGAAGGCTTTACTCCTGGAGGTAATTTGAAGTACTTACTAATTATACAAGTAACCATAGTTCGGCATTAACCATCCTTACAACTAATTTCGGAAAAATTACTGCTTTAAAGTTATTGATTCATAAAGTTTAATAGATTTCTCTGCTGGAACAGAATGGGATTCGTCCAGACTTGATGAGGAAAACTAAGTGCCAGGTTGATTCTTACATATAAATAACAGAGTGCTGTCCACCATGGAAATTGTTGTTGGATCAAGTTCCATTGTTAAGATGTATAGGTCAGAGTTTTGGTATAAAGACCAGTTGAAATATCAAAAGAATAGTTGATATGCTGTCAATGTGTCAATTGTAGATTATATTAACAACTTTGGAACTTAGCTTTGTTTTCTAAAACGTGCAAGTGGAATTGGAAGTTTTTAAAATTAAATTTGGTTTGATGCTGTAAAATAATGATCATGTAGTTAGTGGTTTTGTGCATTGAATTAGATGGAGGACATATTTACCTGATTTAGAATGGCCTGAAACTAATCCTTCTTTTCAATGCCTGCTGCTGCTGCCTATCGTCTTGAAAAAGAGAAAGATATTCACACTTACACCAGCCTACTGGAGAATCCGTACATTACTGAAGGTTAGAAGTATGATTGTCAAATTAACCAACAGTGTGCTCATTTTTCTAACTGTCTCCCACAGCTTGACCTTAAATTTATTTTTTGCTAGTTGCTTTGTGAGTGATGCTTCTCCTGTGAAGAATAACCTATGTAGCTTCAGTTGAACTAAATCAGTTGTTGGTGCTGAAGTTAGTGATGCTTTGTAAATTACAAGGCAAACTCCTCCCAAACTAAGCATTGTGCCTTTTCCCTCCTTGCTTGCTTTTAGTTTGCATGAGCTCTTTGTTGCAGTCAGAAATAGTAGCATTGTGTTTCCAAGAATACTATGCTAGTGACTTGTATTCATCAAATGCATTCCCACCTCATTCATCATTCCTTAGTAGTGTTGCCAATTACATGGATATTTTTGCAGTTATTTTGGCCTATCTACCTGAAATGATTCTGGATTTATACCTCATGTTAGCTTCACACATGTTAGTGCGGTGCTGAAATTGTGTAGGCTCAAATATATGCAATCACCTCCTACGAGGCAAAATCAGGAGGCAGCTCAAATGTCAGCGAAGCATCACTCCCTGACGAGCTCAATGCGTTTTACGCACGCTTTGATAGGGAGAACACTGATGTGCCTTCCTGAGCCCCCATTCGCTGTGATGGTATTTCGGTCACAGTCACAGAGGCCGACGTCAGAAGTTTCTTCAGAGAGGTGAACCCTCAGAAAGCATCTGGAACTGATGGTATACCCGGTCTTGTTTTTAAAAACCTGTGTGGACCAACTGGCTGGAGTCTTTACGGACATTTTCAACCTCTCACTTCTGAGGTCTGAGGTTCCCACCTGCTTTAAAAGAGCATCAATAATACCGGTGCCCAAGAAGAGCAAGGTGACGCGCCTCAATGACTATCGATCAGTGGCACTAACGTCTGTGGTGATGAAGTACTTTGAGAGGTTGATCATGACGCATATCAACTCCTACCTCGACAAGAAGCTGGACCCACTGCAGTTCGCTTACCGCCACAACAGATCAACGGTGGATGCGATCTCACTGGCTCTCCACTCCGCTCTGGACCACTTGGACAACAAAAACTCATGTCAGGCTGTTATTCATTGACTACAGCTCGGCATTTAATACAATCATCCCCTCCAAGCTGGTCACCAAGCTCTCAGATCTGGGTCTGCGCATCCGTCTGCAATTGGACTTCCTCATCCACAGACCACAGTCTGTTCATATTGGTGGAAATGTGTCATCCTCGATAACAATCAGTACGGGAGCACCTCAAGGCTGCGTGCTCAGCCCCCTGCTTTACTCACTCTATACTCATGATTGCATAGCTGGACATAGTGCGAACTCCATCATCAAGTTCGCCGACGACACCACTGTTGTGGGATGTATCACTGATGGAGACGAGTCAGAATATAGAAGTGAGATCGACCAATTGACCAAATGGTGCCAGCACAATAATCTGGCTCTCAACACCAGCAAAACCAAGAAACTGATTGTGGACTTTGGAAGGGGTAGGATAGGGACCCACAATCCCGTTTATATCAACGGGTCGATGGTGGAAAGGGTCAAGAACTTCAAATTCCTGGGCGTGCATATTTCCGAAGATCTCTCCTGGTCCCAGCACACTGATGCAATTATAATGAAAGCACATCAGCGCCTCTACTTCCTGAGAAGATTACAGAGAGTCGGTTTGTCAAGGAGGACTCTCTCGAACCTCTACAGGTGCACAGTAGAGAGCATGCTGACCACCGGTTGCATCGTGGCTTGGTTCAGCAACTTGAGCATCCAGGAGCGGAAACGGCTGCAAAAAGTTGTAAACACTGCCCAGGCCATCACCGGTTCTGACCTCCCTACCATCGAGGGGATCTATCGCAGTCGCTGCCTCAAAAAGGCTGCCAACATCATCGAGGACCCACACCATCCTGGCCACACACTCATCTCTCCGCTGCCATGAGGTAGAAGGTACAGGAGCCTGAAATCTGCAACATCCAGGTTCAGGAACAGTTTCTTCCCCGCAGCCATCAGACTATTAACCTCAACTTCAAAATAACTCTGAACTATAACAGCCTATTGCACTTTATCTGTTTAATTGTGTGTACATATATGACGGTGTATAGACAAACTGAACTGTTCTGTATTTATGCCTACAATATTCTGTTGTGCTGCAGCAAGCAAGAATTTCATTGTCCTATCTGGGTCACATGACAATAAACTCCCTTGACTTGACGATCTTTTTTGGCCTAGCTCCACACCAGCCAAATTTCTGGTGAGGATTAAAGATTACTTGGTGGGGTGTGGGAAAAGCCACAGTTCCTACAACCAGTGAATTTCTTCCCAACTTTCACTGATGGCAAGATGAGAGGTTGAAGCACAAAGACCATTTACTTAATTTCCACAACTGCCCACCTCTTTGAATTTTAAAAGGTGGCTATTTATATTGAACATTATTAATTTGGAAAAATTACTCAAAAACTGTGGAAATGGCTATTTTTGCAACCTTGTTCTTTGGTACCTAATCCTGTAAAATTAGAGTTTATTGATTGGATACAGATGGTTTTAGTTAATCTGAGCAAATTATTTGTATTAATTTGCTAGTTAAATCACATTTTATGCTAGATTATGTTGGATTAAATTCAAATTTCTGATTTGTCTCTGAAAACATATTGGATCACTTTTGCAGGGGTATGTAAAACGGATACGAATTGTATCACAGGAAGCATTCGACGCAATGTTGAGGAAACAGTTGTGTGGGTTTCCTGTCTGCGATTGTTGTTTCTCCCCCTCTCGTCTTTGTGTCATTGTATTCTGGGGGATGTTGACCAGGGCGGTTACTACAACAAGCAAAGCAAATGTTCATGCAAGTTTTTTGTTTTTTAATGCAACCAAAGAAAGTTTTAGTGGTGTTGGAATGTTCTCAAGTGAAATGAGTATTTTGGAGAAGTTGGAATGTTGCATAACATGATTGAGCGAGCTTATTTAGCAGCTTTCAACAGAACTTTAATGCAAACTCCTCTGTACATTTCAGGCGGCAACACACGTGCCACAGGGATGCTGGTCCAATACAAAATGTTGGGGTCCCAGGAGCCAAAACAGCTAAAGCTAAGTGTATCAGATGACTTCAACAGTAACAAGAAGATGTCTGTTGGTTGGCTGGCTGCCATGCATAAGGTGAAGTCTAATAATGTTTTTCACTTTCTTTATTACTATTTGAAAGTCTCTTCAATTTGGAGCAAATGATTTGTTTTGTTGAATAATAGTGATACAGTGTGGAAACAGGCACTTCGGCCCAACTTGCCCACACCGTCCAACATGTCCCACTTGCCTGCGTTTTGTCCCTATCCCTCCAAACCTGCCCGATCCATTTACCTGTCTAACAGTTTCTTAAACGTTGGGATAGTCCCTGCCTCAACTACCTCCTCTGGCAGCTTGTTCCAAACACCCACCACCCTTTGTGTGGAAAATGTTACCCCTCAGATTCCTATTAAATCTTTTCCCCTTCACCTTAAACCTATGTTCTCTGGTCCTTGATTCACCTGCTCTGGGTAAGAGACTGTGCATCTACCCGATCTATTCCTCTCATGATTTTATACACCTCTACAAGATCACCCCTCATCCTCCTGTGCTCCAGGGAATAGAGTCCCAGCCTACTCAACCTCTCCCTGTAACTCAGACCCTCTAGTCCTGCCAACATCCTCGTAAATCTTCTCTACCCATTCCAGCTTGACAACATCTTTCCTATAATATGGTGTCCAGAACTGAACACAATACTCTAAATGCAGTCTCTCCAGTGTCTGATACAACTGCAACATGGCCTCCCAACTTCTATATTCAATACTCTGACTGATGAAGGCCAATGTACCAAAAGCCTTTGACCACCTTATCTACCTGCGACTCGACTTTCAATGAACCATGCACATGCACTCCTAGATCCCTTGCTCTACAACGCTTCCCTGTAGGTCCTGCCCATGTTAGACTTCCCAAAATGCTGCACCTTAAGATAATGTTACAATTGTAATGACAGGATTGAGAACTTTGTTTCAAGAATTGGGAAAAGTTAATAAGGCAAGGGGAATAAAGTTTTGGAGTGAAAATGTCCAATGGTTATCAGAAAGTTTAACATTCTTGGAGATGAAAACAGAATAGCAGGTGGAAAAGTAAAGGTATGCTTATTTGTATTTGTGATATGTTGTATTGTGAACACATCAGCTGCCAAGGGGTGTTCAGGGAGGGTAACTTTGTTGTTATATATAAAAAACAAAATGGAGGGAAATGTAATGCATTACATCAGCTGTTTTGTATCTTTCTTACAATAAAAATATTTAATTAAAAAAAAAGAAGTTAACATTCTTGGAGAAGAAAACAGAATAGCAGGTGGAAAAGTAAAGGTGTGATTAGCCAATTTTAGAATGGTAATGGGTGAAAATGATAAACGAACATTTAATTATTTTGACATGGTTAAGTGTCGGAAAGAGCTACCGAAGACTTGGCAAACAAGCCACATAATAGCAGAACGGAATCTTTAGCCTGGCCAGAAGTAGCCTTTTAGTATATTTGGGATACCAGAAGTTGGAATCTTGGCTGACAGCACAGCATTAGCATGGTTCAAGAGGTCAGAAATGCATACTACAGCCATCAAAAAGGGTAGACAGGAAGTTCCCTTTGGGTCAAATATGAAACAACAGTTGTAATGGGTCAGATTTAGTCTTGAACATTTGTCTTGTGGTTTGTGCAAGGACTGAAGACTGGCTTTGGTTTTTCCTATATTTATTTGGAGGGAGGTTTTCATCTGATAGTATGTCAGAATGAAAAAGCTGACATTTTAAATTTCAATTGTTGGGGATACACATCTGGTCTGAATCAGCAATGCTTCTGCTATTATAGAGTGATGCAGCACAGAACTGAGGGACAGTGAAAAGCTTTTTGTTGCATGCAATTCAGTCAACATAAAGACTATATATGATTACAATCAAACCATCCACAGTGTACAGATACATGATAGCATAGAGTAAGAAATGCTGCTATTGGAGTAGAGGTTTAAGAGTGGAGCGATTGTAATGAGTGATTGCAGATTCACTTCTGGGACCAGCACGCAATGTCGCTTGGTGCCATCTTGCTTATCGAGTTTAGACTCCCTCTATCCAGAGGAAAAAAGACTGACACTAACATACTGTATAGACCCATAGGGTCACCCCCGAACCAGCTTTGCTGCAGGGAAAACAGTCACAGTAACATATTTCAATCTTTTCTGCACCTTCTCTTGTTTAATATTATCCTTCCTGTGGTGACCAGAACTGTGCACACTATTCCAGGTGTGGTCTCAAAGTCTTGTACAGCTGGAACATGACGTTCTAATGCGTGTGTGTACTCGGTGCCCTGTCTTGTAAAGGCAAATGTGTTATGACACCAGGTATGTGCTGTAATTACTCAGGGTAGGCACTGGGCAGTCAGTCGACCTTAAAATCATTAAAAAAACGCGCATGCGCAGATCGGTCATGTAGGCAGTCAGTCGAATCTTTAAAACGCGCATGCGCAGATTGGTCTCCTCTCCTGTGGGCATGCACAGCACCCTGCGTGCAGTCCACGGTGCAAAGGCAGGATTTCAGCTGTCTTTATTGCCCTTTGTAAGTGAAAGCTTGAAGCAGCGTCCACGGCACGCGAGTTGAACAGTTACGCGTACCAAGGTCGATTATTAATAATAAATGCTGAATTTAGTAAATTAATTGTAAATTTTTACTATTTATATTTAAGTTACCTTTTTATAATTTTAGTCAGGGTAGGTATCACCTACCTTGCCTACCCTTTGTATGATACCCTCCCTCACCACCTTTTCTACTTAATATCTCCTTTCAGGAAACGTTGTACTTGTAGCCCTAGTTATCTGTTGTGCAACACTTCCCAGGGCCAAGTCATTCACTATGTCCTGGGTTTAACTTCCACCTGCCATTCCATGCCCACTTTCCCAGATGATTGTCGGGTTACTAGTGTATGAGATCAGTACAGCTTGAAGGTCCTGTTTCCTACATACATACCTTTTCAGATATTCAGTTGAACTTGTATTGTAACAGTCAATATTACCACCATAATCTCACTCAAGTTACACATGGACAAGGTTGTATGAAATTGATTGTTAATACTTGTTGACAGCCTCGGCTTATGTATGGACATTGTCCAGTTATTTCATAGTATATTCTACATGGCAGAATGAGACCTATTGCACCAGCTTTGACTGGATTTAGGTACAGTACTAGTACCAAAGGTATGGAACAAAGTTTATTTTTATATCTTCATTGCTGAAGATTGCTGGTGTACTATCTACTGCATGAGCGAGAATTAAATTGTACTAATTGTTATCCCATTTCCATTCTTTTCCCCCCCATCCCACCAAACACAATCCCCTCTATCCCAATCCACAGGCAGCCAAGCTTTTATATGAATCAAGAGACCAATAACCATTTCAGAGTTCCTGAAACGTATGCAGTTGTCAGCCGGAAGAGGAATGGAAGAAATAACATTTGTTTTTCTGCTCTGATATATAGTCAGTTTTTAGTACTTTTGTATTAGTGAATTTTCTGAAAACACTTAAATGCAACAAATATCAGGACTTTTTGGTGCATTTAAATATTAAGTATAGTGCAATATAAAATTTACAATGTTTTAAATGTAATCTTTCACATTTAAATTAAACTTTTGCTAAATATTAATCTATTTTTTAATTACTAACTGGAAACTGCACTGCAAAATTTTGCAGCTTTTATTTTACTGTTGAAGTATAAAAGTTCTAATTGTATAGCAAAAGTGGAAAATAGTCTGTTAAGACTTCTGTTGTGCATTCATGTGTTTTTTGACCTAAATGATTGAATTAAAAATGTTTACATTTAATTTTTAATAGCAGGAAATGTTAGTCCAAAGTGCCATCAATTTGCTTGGATTTTAAATTGATGTTTCCCCCCCCTAGAAATTTCATTCTGATTAAACCAAAGGAAATACTCCCATAGTGGATGCTTTGCAGAACCCTGCCTCTTCCTGCAATTATGTACAGAGTCTAAGAAAGTTATTGGGGAACTATTACAACTGTTTTAATCAGTTAAATATGTGGTTGTGTAAAAGTCTGCAGCGCCTGTGCATGAAACCAACTGGATGATAAAACACAACTGTGGATCATGTACAGAGATTAATACAGATGGGCTATTAAGATGCTAGCTTGTTGAGAGAAATGGTCTGAAAACTGACCCTTGGTGTATCAACCCAACTTTATTTTGAATTATAAATTCCAGAATAATCTCTTTGAATTTAGAAATATGTATTTGATGCACACAGGGTGGGGGAAGGGGAGGAAGAGGGAAATGCATACCAACTTCTCAGTTTTCTGGACCAAATGAATATTACTGAAGTTATGGTTATATGGAGGACTGATCGTGAAAGTGCATTTTTTAGTTTATGTATTCATACTAGATATATACATCTTGGATCAATTGCAAGCACCTTCTGTATAAAAGAAATAAAATGCGATTGCAAATTTCTGTGAGGATCAATTGTGTGGTTCAAGGGTTTCGTTTAGAGAGAGCATGGAAACACACTTTGTCCCATCGAGTCCACACTGACTATGGATCATCCATTCATACTAGTTTAATGTTATCCCACTTTTGCATCTATTCCCTACACACCAGAGACAATTTACAGAGGCCAATTAACCTACAAACCTGCATGTCTTTGGAATGTGGGAGGAAACCAGAGTACCATGTGATCGTGCAAACACAGGTTCAAACCTGGGCACTGGCACTATGAAGCAGCAGCTCTACCAGCAGTGCCATATGCCACCCCCCAAGGATTATACACCTACATCCAAGGTTGCATTAGGTAGACAAAAATGCTGGAGAAACTCAGCAGGTGAGGCAGCATCGATGGGGAGAAGGAATAGGTGACATTTTGGGTCGTGACGCTTCTTCAGACTAAAGAAGATTGCATTGTAAGGTTTCCTTCAAAACAGATCTGATGATTTGCAAGGAAAGCAGATAATTATGGTGAAACAAAAGTCCTCAGGCTAAATTCCTGATCAGTGATTGTATTAAAGTTAAGGCCCTGGTCATTTGTTTTCAGCGCAGAACAAATAAAAACCGTTCCATCCAATTTACCAAGTACTGTGATGGGTAATGAGCATTTCTCATGATTTTAACTAGATTTGGCATGGTATGCTTTTCTGATAGAGGAATTAGAGCTGTTTAATTAGTTTTGCGGTAGACGGGAGAGCGCACAATTTCAAATACTTTTAATTCCTGATTTTTGGCCAATTGTTAAATCTAAAATAGTCAGAGCAAGCTGATTACAAATAAAACTTATAATGAATAATTACCTTTCATGCGATTGTATTTTATTGTGCAAGTTTACATAACTTGTTAAGCAGTGCATTACTATCAACTATGAAAAAAATTAGTCACATACATTAGAGCCCACTTAATTAAAATCTTACACAACACAATATTTACATTCAATACTAGTGCTCAGTTAACAGAATTTAAATGATGAAATGTGAAACTTGGTGAACCAAAGATTGTTAAGCTTATTGCAACTAAAATTCAAAAAAGAAATATTATTTGGGGAAAAAATAAGGCTCTTTAATATAGAAATATTTGAATACTTATTACAAGGAAGTGCTGTAGTGTTCTGCAACAAAATGTCGGGAAAGTTATTGCATCATTTCCATTGACGACTCAGGTTAAAGGATTTCAACATTCACGTGCTTTTCTCACATCCATCGTTCCATTAATCACATACACTTCCTTTATCTCAACAATTCTGGCAGTGTATCTCATCTCAATTGTAGTATTAACTAATTTTTCCTTCATGTTCATACATACATTCCAAACTCCTTGCTTATCACCAAAAAAACAAATTAAATTTGAGTCTAACCACAGCCATTCTATAAATTAACTTCTCAGAAACCAAACTTGTATGAAATAATTCCCTTGACGCCATTTCTTTCCATCTGAGATCACCTCACCACTGCGGGGCCATGAGTGTCAGCACATGGACCATGGGCAAGCACATGCCAGCTTGTGTATGGTGCAAACATGCACACGCCAGCATGTATATGTAGGTGGGTTTTTTGGAAGTAGCAATGTGACTTAGTTCAAAGAAAAAGCACCATAAAGGAAACTACTGCATATCCAAATCACAGCACATAAATATCTACTTTCTCTTCTGGGTGGAGGATACTTCCATTGTGAAGAGTATTGTGTTGGCTCCAGATTTTGATGAGTAGGGCTAATACTAATCTTAAGCCAGAGTTCTCTGTCGAGGCTTTATTCTTGGATACAACTGTAAAACAAAAATAAATGTTTTTACTACTTATTTCATTTACCACTTCAAGCTGCTTTGTGTATACTGATGCTGCTCTGGATCAGATTATTATGGCACGATAAAAAATCCACAGTAAGAAAAGTTAGAAATAATTTGATATGGACAGTTAGTCAGTAATCAGGAGAAATATCATGTCTGGAGTTGAATGAATTGTATTCTTAAAGCGATTTAGGGCAGTATTGAGTGTCACATGTGGAGTGAGACTAAAATCAATTCAAACAAGGATGAGAATTTTAAAATTGGGGTGCCGGATCACCACTGTAGATCGAATAACAGAGCATAATGTGTGGGCCGGACATGATTTGGTTAAGAATCTAAGCACAAGTCTTGAATGCTACAGTTGTGAAGGACAGAAAATGCAAATCCAACAGGAAAGCAATGGAATGGGTGAAGAAACATTTTCCAATTAATTTTCTTCCATCCTCATCTGCTCAGTCAAAAATATTAAATCATCAGATTAGGCCTGCAGCATATGAAAGATGACCTCAATTAAATTTGATATAGGATAATCCTAAAGTTAGTGCTTAAATGGTGTTGATGATCTATTTGTTCATTGTTATAATAAATAACTAATTGATCTTACGGTTCCTAAATCGAAAAGTTCACTGCAACATAATAAGGAATCTTTTCTATTTCTGTTATGTCCATCAAATTAATTCTAAAAACAAATGATTAAAATTGTTGGTTTAAAATACAGAAAATTACAAATGCTAATTTCATCAGATGGACCCTCTGATTCAACCATCATCCACATTTTAACATATCAATTGATTACATTGACAAGGCCTCTTTACAGTTAAAAAAAAAAAAAAAAACAACTTTTAGAGAGCCCTGCACTCTTTCCCCGAGCTACAGAATCTAAAACAAGGGCTCCTAAATCAAGGGATAGGCCATTTAGGACAACTGATGAAACATTTCTACATGAAAAGATGGTGAATCTAACGTTCTTTTCCCTCGGAAGCTTGGTCATTGATCATTTTCAAAAGAGAGATAGAATTTGTACTCTGTACTAAACCTCACACTACTAAAATCCAAGTAATGTGCTCAAAGAACCTATGAACAGAGCATCTAAGAAATTAGCACACACCGTGTGCACTGGGAAAATAGTTGGATTTTTGTATTTTAATGGTGCACCAACCTGTTTTATGAATGAGCAATATTTGGTTAGTTTTTGTTACAATGGCAATACATTATTGAAAAAGCATAAACAAAATTAAAGTCACAAGTTAGTTCATATTTACCCCAAGCAGATTACGAGGAACATAGCCTTCTTTATCATTCAATCGAGCCCACCACCAGTCTGTTTCAACTTCATCCTTGTGCCTCACAATTGTCAGAGGTTCTCCTTCTTGGAATGATAATTCATCATTGTTCTTGGCTTCATAATCCCACAAAGTATAAACACCACCTTTGTTCATCACACCCATTTTTTCTTGCACTCCTAGTGTGGGTTGAAAATAATTCTCAATGATTCCAGATATTATCAAACTTGCACATGTCATTGGAGAGAACATCTGTTATATGGATTTGCCTAGAAGCAAAGCACATTTCCCCTCCCCCACCTTTTTCAGAAACATATATGTTTTTAAAACCCTGGGCATATGCTACTCTAGAAAGGAAATGCATGGAAACAAGTCTGCTTCTTTCCAAATAGTAGCCCAAGACCAATGGCAATCCTTTGAATACAAGAAAAAGGAATTACTTATTAGTGTCATTTCAAGCAACAATAGTGGCATCAAAAGAGACCTTCACCCCAAAAATGACACCAATTTACTTTAGTAATTCAGTTACATTATCACAAACGATACATATATAAAATAATAATAAATGGCAGAGATATCTTGGGAGTACTAGTTCCTGGAACAAAATCTCTGAAGCTGCTGTATTCCAAATGATGAATTCTGAACACAAACATGAATCATCAAAGCAGAGACTGAACATGATGTAATAGTAAAGTATCATTGAATCTATCAAGGCACAGCAGTAGTATAAAATACTGTAAATATCCAAGGGCAATCAGCATCGGTGTCAAGGAGATGCGTTTACAGGTCTGACCGGTCATTGTAACCAATGCATAAATAAATACTGCCTGACCTGCTGAGCATTTCCAACATTTTCTGTATCTAAAGAGATTGCCTTGACTCAGTGCACAGTGGAGCAAGAAGATTAGTCAAATGGGGGAGAAATCTATTGCAATATTAAATACAACAGATTATTTAGTCAAAGTTTAAAAAGAGGTTGACTGTGATGCACATTTGGGAGACAACAGCAGACACTTACCATAAAGGAACTGCGAACACTGTACAAAACCTTCTTCCATTTCCTCACATTTATCTGCTGCTGTTTCAACATCACTGATTGTAGTGGCAAAAATAGCAGCACCGGATTCCACAAGCAGTTTGCAGAGTTGGACACTGTTGCAAGAGGCAGCACAGTGCAGTGGTGTCCTAGAAAGAAAGCATCCCGTTTTGAAGTAAATCTACAAAATAGGCGCCACTCGTAATCCAAACTAGTTAATCAATCACAATAATACATTATTAGCCAAAGTAATTATGCAACATACGAGGAATTTCATTTGCCAAGTCAGTCATACAATAAAAAAGCAACGGAACACACAAAATACATTAACATAAACATCCACCACAGTGACTCCACATTGACCGTTGACAGGACGATCTTGACTCCCATAGCTGATGGCGGGCCCTCCGCATCAGGGCAATCCGCTCCTGCATCGGGGGGGGATGTCAGCTCCCCTGCGCTGGCAATCGGACCCCGCGTCGGGGCTGGTCGAGCCTCTTCGTCGTTGGAGCCTCCCGACTAGCCTCTCCCGAGACTGCGAGGCCGCGGTAGGAGCGATTCCAAACAAAGGATCGGCTCCGATGTTATGTCCGATGTGGGGCCCGTCCGAGGAGGCCTCCAGCTCCATCAATGGTAGGCCGCAAATCGGCCGGAGATGCGACCCGGAAAATAATTGCATCTCCAGCAAGGTAAGAAACTGAAAAAAGTTGCCCCCAACCGCCACATAAAACAGTGGAGAACATGTACACAGACTTTTAACACACACTAAAAATAAAAAGACGATAAAACAGACTGTTGGCGGGGCTGCCAATCGTTCGGCACCCCTGTAGTTTACAAACTATCCTAGAATAGTGTAAATCATGTTTTTTTTAATGCAGAAGCCATAACTGTTTAATCACAAGAGCTTTCCCTATTGTTGAAATGACACCACAAACGATTTCCCAACATGTTCTGTGTTAATGACGCAAGGGATCAATTCAGTTGTTATCATAATTGATTTGTTAGCAAATAGATATACAGAAATATCACTTAAGGGGTAAAAAAACAACAACAAAAAACTTTATTTCAGGAGCAGTACTGTAATTTTTATTCACTTATTACAGTATGTATATATTTATTCAGACTTGATGTTGATCATTTTCAAATCCCAGGGTGACATAGTTGTTGCCTTTCAGCGCCAGAGACTAAGTACGGGTGCTGTCTGTAAGGAGTTTGCATATTCTCCCTGTGAATGCGTGGGTTTTCTTCAGGTACTCTGCATTCCTCCCACAATCCAAAGAAACAGGTTTGAGGGTTAATTGAGCAGTAAAAATGGTAAATTGTCCCTGGTTTGTAGGATAGTGCTAGCTGGGGATCGCTGGTCGGGGCGGACTCGGTGGAACGAAGGGCCTGTTTCTATGCTGTATCTCTAAAGCCCTTCTCCTTTTAATTAAAGATGAGAACAACTCTACCAGGAGGACCAAAAATCAGAAATCCCTTGCCCGAAGAATAACTGAGGCAAAATACAAGATACATCTTAACAGTTGACAAAATCTGTGCTTGATTATGCCAGTTTGCCCCTATCTGTCAGTATAACAGGAGGTAATGGTTTAGAAAGCTTGGCACTAGAGATTTACATTTGTGTCATTTTGGATATAGACACACATTTCTTCTTTGACTTTGGCAATTGAATCTCTGATGTTTTTGGCCAGACTAAAAGTAGAGTGTGATCATTATTTCATTAATCATTATTCTGCTTGTGTACTTCAGCAAATTATCTATTAAAAATCATATTTCAACATTCATTTGCTTTACAGTGCTCAGTGACTCAGCCAACCACAATTTCAGAAGTTTGCTCCCAAAATATGGCGCACAGACTGGTTTTTTTAAGTCTGAAGAAGGGTTTCGACCCGAAACGTTGCCCATTTCCTTCGCGCCATAGTTGCTGCCTCACCCGCTGAGTATCTCCTGCATTTGTCTGCCTCCTGTTTTTTTTTTAAGCATCTGTTTCCCAGTACAACTACATTTTAGTTACAATAAGAAGTGTAACTTGTTGCAATCAATTCCAATATTTAAAAAATAACTCAAGATATATCCCCCAAATATCTTCTGTATGTGCTCAGAACAAAATGTGCATGGTTGAACATCATCTTACCCCATTCGTAATTGATTACAAAATAAAATTGAAACATTTGATGACGTACAGCAAAATGCTTCAAGTCTTTACAAAAGGAAAATATCTTTATTAGTGGTAAAAACAAATGGACGAAAATGATGCCAGTTACTTTTCAACACTTGGCTGAGATTATTTGAAGTATGCATATGAGAGGGAGGGAGGAGAGAAAGGCAGTGATAGAGAAAGAAATAAGAAACAGTGTAAGATGTCATCCACCCAAAACAAGGAACAGGTTAGAAACAGAAAATTCACAGAAAGATAAGGTTTATAAAATTATAATTAAGACAACCTCATTATTTATGTTCCAAACAGGGGGGGGGGGGGGGGGGGGGTCTTCCAAAAAGATTACAAGAATAGCTATAAAATCAAATTTTGGGACAATGCCAATCAGCTTGGTGAATGAAACACAAAATTACAGAAGTATTCAACCAATATGACACAATCTCTAAAGAATAAACAATAAACTTCAATTTCCATGCATCTTACCATCCATCACTGTCTGCTGCGTTTGTATTCACACCAAAATCAACAAGGAATTTGACAATGTGATGGTGCCCAGCACAGACTGCGTTATGTAATGGTGTAATCCCTTCATCATTGGGTCTGCTGGGATCATTAACCTTGCCAAAAGAAAGTTTGAATGCTAATCATATCAAATGACATTACATTCTAAAGTAGAAAATTCACGCACCAAATGCAACTAACAATGCAATGAATGGAGATAGACTACCTCATAAATGATGCGTTGCACAAGATCAAATTCTCCTTCGAGAGAAGCATCCAGTAGTAGAGCAAGGGGATCAAATTTTACCCTCATTCCACATCCTGTTCTCTCAGACTCAGGCTTTTTTAAATTTGTACGTTTAATCTAAGGAAAGATAGAAGAAAATTCAATTCATGAAAGATGTTGGTAACTCGATTTCTAATAACCATCTGCCTGCAAACCTTCCTTCCAAGGCCTTACAAATTGAAAACTATCCCCCCCCCCCAAAATCTTCCAAGCATGCTTTTAATTCTCCTAACTTATTTCTGCTGTGCCAATTTGGAAACTACTTGGATAGTAATCCAGTTTACTAAATTTGTGGTTCTATTTTTTAAATGTAGATCCTAGCATCCCGTATGCTTTCAGCCGAACTTCTTCCATTGTCCTACATCATCAGTTCTGACACTATCCCTCATTTTGCAGGCTCAAACGACTATATTCTAATTTGTGAAATCACTCAGAATTGCAGCCTGAAAAACATTACCCACATGTTCAGACTGATAGTGTAGCAAAACTTACAGGAGAGGGTGGTGGGACGGGGGATGGTGGAGGAACATCTGGTGACAAGGTCTCTGGTTCAGGGCTTGGAAGTTGCTCTGTCTGAACAACAGCAGGATTATTGTTGTTGTCCTCCACTGTAGAGGGGATGTCGTTATCTGTCTGAATTAGTTCTGAATGTAGTGGAGAAGGCAGCTGATTATCATTGGCATCTGATGATGGTTGGTTTTCAAGCTGAGTAATTGGTTCGGGTTGGACAGAACAAGACTCCGCTAGGCTGGTGTTACCATTATCAACATCTGCTAAAGCACCTCCAAAGTCTTGAGAGTTACTTGGGAGGTAAAATGGTGTGTTGTCCATTCCCCCTGCTAGTGTATTAAAGCGTTGATACAACAGCTTCTGAATATTTGGTCCACTGGGGCCTTCTGGCTCAGTTATAGAACTGCGTTTCTTTAGAGGTCTTGGCGCATGAGCCAGTTTTTTCCTCAGGACTTCCAGATCAGCATCGCTCTGATAACGTAGTGGTGAGTGCACAATGGGCAGTAACTTTGTAGGGCTGAGTGGACGTGGGATGTTCTCAACATTCGAGTTGGTACTTGGCGAGCTCTCATGTTCTGGTTCTTTCCCATTTGTTTGGATCTCATCAGTGGCCTGATGAAGGGAACCATGGAAAGGCTGGGGATGAGCGAAAGGTAATGGAGATGGTGAAGCAGAACCAGTACCAGATGGCAATACTGGCTTCCCATACACTAGAGAGAAAAAAAAATTGTTAACCAAATGCACTTATAATTCGCAGCTGCATCATAGCTAATAGTTTTGATCAAAACAACGAATTAATTACTTACTTGCTTTAATGGTATGTGATTTGTTTAGAGTATTATATGCAGCCTGCTGATAGTTCTTTGGCGGTGCAGCTTGTTGAAGGTACATTGAATAAATTGAACTAGAATTCACAGTTTGAGGCCCTTTTCTTGGGGACTGAGGTCTAGAGCCTCTATCAGCCAAGAATGGTCTCACAGCCACTGCTAGTGGTTGATCAGATCTGTTGTCTCCAGAAGGGAACATTGGTGAACCGACAGGCTGGTATGTTGGACTCGGAGGTACAGTAATTCTCTGCTGAATTTGTTGCGAGGCACCAGCCTGAAATGTGTTTGCGGGTGTTGGGGGCTGGGTAGGTCTTTGCCAGGTTTCTGCAGTTGTGTTAGAAATAGAACCCATACTGGGCCGAGGCAGACTGCTTTCTTTCATTCTTTCCAGTGAATTTGTAGAGCCAATAGCCAAGAAAGATTTTGTGTGAGGTCCATAAGATTGAGGCAGTTGCTTTATTGCATTCGGTGCTGTTGCAGGTACTCTTCCTGTTTCAATACCCTAAGTTAAAGAAGATATGGTTAAAACTATTTGTAACCATCTTATACAATCAAAACAAACCTATGCATAATTTAACCAATTTATAATTAATGGCTATTCGTGAAAATATGTGGTCAATCGAAAGCATAAAAATAACTAGTGTGATCATATGATTCAAGCAACATGGGCACTGCCGAATGTTCAAATAAAACTCTGAACTCTTAAAGGAAACAAGTTTAGTTTTGTGCCCTGGAGAAGTAACAGGATATTACAACCCATAGTTAAACTTGAAATGATTTTTTTGCATATAGGTCAATGTTAAAAAAGTAAATGGATCAGAAGACAGTGAAGTTCATGCAAAACCTACCATCATTTTATCACTGCTTGGGACTGCTATAGTGGTGGACAAGGGCTGATTTTGCACGGTTCCTGGCTTCAAAACTGTATCCATGTTGGATTCCTTCCAGTCATTTTTTGCTGTTGGAGGTAGTTTCCCTGTGGTAACAGATCCCGCAGGGAGTGTTGGCCAGTTTCCATCATTAGCTGATTAGGATACGAAAAATTGCAATACATTAATTTAAAAGATGATTTTAAGTTACTTTAATTTAATTTAATTTACAAACCCATTTTAGCAAATACTCTAGCCTTCCCATTCTACCATAGTCAGTGGAAGGAAATGTACCAAGTATTGTTCAATCACCTGAAGCCATTTTGGGATCATCAAAAAAGTTCCCCAATGTCACTCACATACGTGTCACATGAAGGCAGTTGAGAATGTCACTACTAAACAATACTGAGTCAACCACAGGCCCAGCTAGTTTAAATTTAATAAAGAACAATTAGCCATGAGCATTTATCAAACAGCAACCATTTTATGATGGTTCAGCATTGTTTGAAGGGAGTAAGGCAAGACAAAGTTGAAAATGGAGAACAGTAGAAAGATAATAAATATTATATATTACACTAGTTGCTGTTCAAAGGCAGAATTCAGAAGCCTTGGAATACACTTCTTGTCTACAAATCATCTTTATGATACATTCCAGAATAAATGATAGGATGACAGAACTGAGATGAGTGGGGTTATTTGGCATAAATGCTGCCATGAATTCGTATTGACTGGGCATCAACATTATTTTGTCCAGGAATACAAATGTTTATATATTTTTTAATTGCTTAAGTGATTGATTTAATGCATCAATTTGAAACATGGATTAAGTCCTGCCTCAAACTTCAGCTCAATCATGTTATTCTTTAAAATTTGCACAATTATTTTAAAGTAGTCATTTCACAGCTTACCAGATTTTCCTCTAGGCAGAGTATGACCAGCATTGCTAGTTACAGTCAAAGTCTGAGGTTTCAACATCTCTGCAGGCGATGACTGATTAGATTCTGGTCTAGTTCCAGTGGATATTTGGATGTAGGGTCCCACAGCTGCGACACGCCCAGAGGTATTAGAGTGGGTCTGGGATGACTGTGTGCCATTAATCTGACTCATCTGCTGGAAGGAAAACAAACATCTGTTAGGCAAGTAATGCTAAATATCCTGGTCAACTGTTCTAACACAGTAACTTTACATTATTATAGGTCTTATATTGACAACTTTGTTGATTAAGGTTATTACAATAGCCAGTTTTTCATCCTCTGATTACAATGGATGACACCGTGCTAGTGTAGAGGGATGGGATGGAACAGTTTCTTCCCAGCTGTCATCAGGCAACTGAATCATCCCATCAATAACTAGAGTGCTGTCCCGAGCTACTATCTACCTGATTGGAAACCCTCGGACTATCTTTAATCAGACTTTACCTTGCACTAAACATTATTCCCTTTATCATGTATCTGTACACTGTGGATGGCTCGATTGTAATCATGTATTGACTTTCCGCTGACTGGTTAGCACGTAAAAAAAGCTTTTCACTGTACGTGACAATAAACTAAGCTGAAGGAAGGAAAGAGCAGAAAAAGTTGGACATCTGGTTAAACTAGAAATTTTAAAAAAATCAAAAAAAAAATCACAGGGCTTGGATCAAAAAGCAGTTTAAGACTGGTAAACGCTCGAGCAGTTAGACGAGAATGGCAACAAATGCAAGAAACTAGCACTTGGATGGTCTGCGCTACTAAAATGGGAATTTCTCCCATCTATTTGTATCTTAACCATCTGTTTAGGATTGCAATTATTTTTTTAAATGTGGGTACTATCACAACATTTAAGAAACATTTAAGGACATGGATAGGATAGGTTGAGAGGGAACTGGGCCAAACGCAGGCAGGTGGGACTAATGTAGATGGGGCATTTCGGTCAGTGTGGGCCAGTTGGACTTATTTCCACACTGTATGACTATGATTATGCATATTAATACAGCTCTCTTGGTGCTAGTTTGATTGCTTAATGTCGATCAACTTAATTAAAGAATAATTGTGAATAAATTATTATTAGCAGTTGTCGATTGATAACTTTTCCTATTCACATAGCGAGTAAAAATAACCTTGGATGGACTTAGATGTTGTTTGGTTAAATGCAAATCCTTTCAGCACAGAAAACTTGTTCCAATGCCACATTTTTTTTTGCAGAGTATCTTGGAGAAATTTAAAGTACAACAACTTGGCATGGTATTATCATTTACGTGGTAAAGGAGTAAAATTAGTTAAACAATCACCGCTTTGAAAATTAATATTCTGAAAAATGTTAGCAAAAAACTGCTAGGAAAGGGTTCTGGTGACAAATCACACTGCATTTTAAAACTGATGTACTTTCATCATTGCACAGTACGTTTTGCTTAATTTCAAACAAGGAAAAGACTGCATTGTTCAGAATATCAAAAAGGTAAAATAAAAATTAACGCCATACAGGGATGTTTTCCTTTTGACGGGCTTCGCTCTTCTTCTTCCACAAGCGTTCACGAAGTTCATTAATCCTTTTGTCCATCATCGTCACTTCCATGTTGCGTTTGTTAAGCAGCTCCTTTTGATGGTGAAGTTTTGTATTTTGTTCTTGATTAAGTTTATTACGAATCTAGAGAGGCCAGCAAATCCATAAAATGTTAAAATGTCTGGGTTCATAATCTTTTAAAAAACCTTTACTTCAACTCGACCTTGTTTTGTTGCACAGAGAAAACTTCTCAGTTACTGCTTTTCGGTTATGCAAGACATGAGCTAATAGTGCAAGCACCCAGCAACGATTCTTTTGTGTAGTCAGCACCAACTCCAAACTGTAGGTGCCAGATTGGTAAGGCAGGATGCCAGGTTGACATTTAAAAAAACGTATTTTTCAAATTGGCTGGTTTTCGTGAGTCAGTTGTTTGGTTGTCCGATTTCTCTTGCCTGGCTTCTTAATCACTAACATAAATATACAAAAGTAATATGAAGCATTAAGAAATTCTAAAATAAACTCCTATAAAGAAGCTCCTGTCATGTTTAGTTTAGTGATACAGAACAGAAACAGGCCCTTCGGCCCACAGAGTCCACGCCAACCAGCAATCCCTGTACATTAGCACTATCCAACACACACGGGACAATTTACAATTTTTCCAAAGTCAAAAAACCTACAAACCTGTATGTCTTTGGAGTGTGGGAGGAAACCGAAGCACCCAGAGAAAACAGACGTGGTCACAGGGAGTACGTACAAACTCAGTATAGACAGCACATGTAGTCAGGATTGAACCCGGGTCTCTGGCGCTGTAAGGCAGTAACTCTACCTCCGCCCCCCTCGTGCTGCCCGACTGAAGGTGTTTATCTTAGTTCGAGACAAGATCGATGTTTTTTTTCCAGTTAAGACAGCCTTGCCATGATGGTAAATCAAAACTAAGATTCATGGATTGAAACAAAGTGCTGCAAATGCTGGAAACTTTAAATATCAGGGTACTCTGCAGGCCATTCAGCACATGAAGAGAGAAACAGAGTTAATGTTGCAGATCAATGACCCTTAATCTGATGGGGGTCTAATGACATGAACACCAACTGTTTCTCGCCACAGATGCTGTCCTGCTTGCTGAGTAACTGCCAACAATTTCAATTAAGAATCTTGACTTTCTTGCAGACAGATTACAGTTTTTGCTTTGACTGTAAATATAGCATTAGAAGTTTTAGTTCATTTTATGCATCATAAAGAAGCTATATTGATTCACCTGCAGCTCCTGATATAGCTTCTTTAATTCAAACGCAGCAGGACCTGGCACTTGTCCATTGTAAGAATGCAACCCATTTGTTTTCCCTTTCCTCAGGTCATCGAGTTGCTCTGTCAGTTGATCAACTTTCAACACGGCCGACTGTAACTCCCGTTGCTTCTCATGAAACATCGTGTTAATGTGCTCAATCTCAGATGCTGAAAATAAAGTTTAAAAAAATACTTGAGCTGTGTGAATATGCCAGCTGTTAAAATCTACTGCAATTATTTTGATTTCACTTCAACAGTTATCAGTACGGGAAGTAACATATTTTAATACAAGGCAGAGGCGAAAGAAAGTAGACAGTGGATTGTGTTATTTTAAGTGTCCTTGCATTGAAAGCGATACCAGATGACTAATCATAACTGAATCCGACAATATAGGTGGTCATCATTGCCAACATGCTTTTGTTAGTTCTCTGAAAGAGCTGTTTAATTTAGACCTACATTTAGGCCGTTTCCATAATCCTGTAAATTAGTTCTCTTCATTCGAATGTAAAACAGCCTCTCTTGTTTCAGTGGAATCTGTTATCGATATGCTGTTAATCATCTGCATGGAATGAATTCTCAGCTTGCTTCGACAATTATTTAATACCTGCCCTCTGATTACAGGCTCCCTTTCTGGAGGAAACAATTTTTCGACATGTTCCATCTGTCTTAATTTATGAACATGTTTTTTTGTTTTAAACTGCTAAATTCCCTTAAATGTCTCCTTTTGAATAGCAACCTCAGATATCCAATTCACATAACCAGGTCATAAGGGACAGGAGCAGAATTAGGCCATTCGGCCCATCAAGTCTACTCCACCATTCAATCAAGGCTGATCTATCTCTCCCTCCTGACCCCATTCTCCTGCCTTCTCCCCATAACCCCCCCCCCCCCCCGACACCTGTACTAATCAAGAATCGATCTGCGTTAAAAAATATCCATTGACTTGACCTCCACAGATTCACCATCCTCTGACTAAAGATATTCCTTCTCATCTCCTTCCTAAAGGAACGTCCTTTAATTCTGAGGCTATGACCTCCAGTCCTAGACTCTCCCGCTAGTGGAAATATCCTCTCCACATCCACTCTACCCAAGCATTTCACTATTCGGTAAGTTTCAATGAGGTCCCTCCTCATTCGTGTAAACTCCAGTGAGTACAGGCCCAGTGCCGTCAAACGCTCATCATAAGTTAACCCGCTCATTCCTGGGATCATTCTTGTAAACCTCCTCTGGACCCTCACCAGGGCCAGCACATCTTTCCTCAGATATGGTGCCCAAAATTGCTCACAATACTTCAAATGCAGCCTGACCAGCACCTTACAGAGCCTCAGCCACTTGTGCCTTCTCCAAAGCTTTAAACCCTATCCAGAAATTCACAAAATATTTCAGCCCAGAACAAATAGATTGGCAGAAAGTTAAGGATTACTCAGTTGACCTTTGCTTTCATCATTTCCATTTACAAATTAAATATGCCTAGTACAGTTTTAATTGGTATTAAATTATCCTATCAACTTCAAAGATGAATATTAATTCCCAATTCTCGTGATTCTTCCACCCAAACGTTTCTAGCCGCATAGATTGACACTCACGAGGAGAACAATACAATACACACAATACAATTTATTTGTCACTTGAACCTCATAGAGGCTCAAATGAAATGTTGTTTCTGCAGTCATACACACAAGAAAAAAAGACCCAAGACACAACACAATTTACAGACATCCATCACAGCGCATCTCCTCCTCGCTGTGATGGAAGGCAAAAAAACTTATCTCTCCCCTGCACTCCCCATTCCCCTCCTGATGTCAGAGTCAAAGCCCCCGGCGGGCGATGGCAATTGTCCCGCGGCCATTAACGCCGCGCCGGGTGATGCAAGGCCCTGCTCCGGGTCTTGTTGTTGGAGCCCCCGGCGGGCGCTAGCAAAGTCCCGCAGCCGTTGAAGCCGCGCCGGGCGGTGATGTAAGGCCCCGCTCCAGGCACTCCTCGACCCCGCGACTCGGGCGGGTGAAGTCGCCGTTGCGGAAGCCCCAAAAAGCGGTCTCCCAGCAGGGACCCGCGGGCTCCCGGTGTCACTGTCCACCGGACCTGCGGTAAGCCTCCGAATCCCCGGGGTCGGGTCGCAGCAGCGCGCCACCACCGCTCCACCCGCTCCGAACTCGGCCAGCTCCATGATGGTGAGTAGGTCCGCAGGCTCCGCGACTGGAGCCCCAGGTCGTTCCTGCTGGAGGCCGCTCCACGTTGCAGCCCCAATGACAACGGAGACCCGACAGGGAAAAGGTCGGGTTCTCCGTGCAGGGGAAAGATTTTAAAAGTCCCCCCCCACACATACCCCATCAAAAAAAAAAAAAAAAACTACATTAAAACGGGACAAAAAATAACAAAAAGACAGACGGACTGCAGAGGCCACTGCGACGTGAGTCGCGCCGCCCACCAAACCGTCCACAACCAATGACTAGGCCGTGGAATGAAAAGGCAGGGGAATTGGGTTGAGAGGGAAAAATAGATCAGCCATAATTAAATGGCAGAGTGGACTTGATGGGCCAAATTCTGCTTCTATGTCTTGTAGTCTAACCACAATGAACATATCCAGAACAGGGCCTCAATTACTCTAATGGAGTCACCAACTTTGAATAAAATAAGGAAGCTTTAAAAAAATTTAAATTTAATTTACAGAAGTTGAATAAGATTTTAATTTTATTTTAAATAACGTAAGGAAATTAATAACATGTTTTCAAAGAGATTCAAAATGTCTCTAATCAGTGACAGTCTACTGCTAACGGCCTAGTCATTGGTTGTGGACCACTCTACCTTGTGAGCCAGCAGCGATGCCAGCATTACATTTGGAGGTTCATGACTGCAAAAGGCAAGTGTGAATGTGGGCATCCACAAAAGGTGCACAAGGCCCAATGTAGAAGCAAATGTGGATATGGAAAAATTAAAACATAAACAAAAGTCATTTGAAGAGGGTAGAGAACGGACTTGGATATGGAGCTACTTTAGATTGATGTGACACCAACGAGATCAGCCCAGGATCCTGATCCTGAACTATTACAAATTGCCACTTTCTACTAATGCACTAATTAATTCATTATTGGGGGAAAAAATTGAAAATTTTAATACGCACAAAGATTTCCGTTTATAATTTTACTGTAGTCCACCTGTCCTCGCATGGCTCGTATTTTCTTCAGCTTTGCTTCCTGGCTCTCCATTCGTTCTTTTAACTTTTGTAATTTGTCACTTTCTGAAATGGACTGCTGCTGGCGCCGTTCTTGTTGTTTGAGATAACGTAAGCGTTGCTCCTGTTGAGGGAAGGTAATAAAATCATTACTCATTTTTGTTCAAAGTACCCAGGTAACAATTATGATATCACATCAATTGGTTGCTTAACATCAGAGAACTTGCATCCAAAATGGAACGTTGAAAGTTCAAACTTTACTCTTAGGACTTTACAGATACAGCGCAGAAACAGGCCCTTCGGCCCACTGAGCCCGCGCCGACTAACGATCACCCTGTACACTAACACCATCTAAAATTACAATTTTATCAAAGCCAATTAAGTCTGTAAGTCTTGGGAGTGTAGGTGAAAACCTGAGAACCCAGAGGAAAAACCCACGTGGTCACAGGCAGAATGTACAAACTCTGTCGCGACAGCACCTGTGGACATGATTGAACCCGGGTCTCTGGCGTTGTAAGGTAGCAGCTCTACCGCTGCGCCACTTTGCTGCCCTGGTAACTAAAATTCCAGTTGTCTAGTTTTATTTGACATTACAAATAATTATTCAAACCACAAGGCACATGTCATATATTCCCGAAATAAGCCACTATATCGTGCCATACATCAGATTATGACAATGTATCATTGGCAATCAAGAAGAAAGCTCTCCATCTCAGACTTCATTTTTCGATCACCAAAATGCCTCTCATCTCATTGTTTTTTTCCTTTTGGCGCTCCTTAATTCTCCAAACCATAAAGCACATGTCCCCAATGCCCAAAGCCCCTGCGAATCAAAGGTAGACCAATCTGTATATAGCAATTTGGATGGTGGTGGTGTGTGGGAAGGGATTAGAGGAAGGGATGGAGAATAGGGTAGGAGGGAGGGAGAGATAAAAGGAAAAAGGAAAAGCAAATTGCGATCTACAGTCATCGTGAACTTCATATGACGGAGACATTTGTCAGTTAAATGTTTAAACATTTATGCATTAAGCCATTATAAGCAGCTTGTCTAGATTAGGTATGCTTATGGGTAAAACAATCACAAATAGGTCATTGCATTGTTTTAGCAAAGGGCATTGGAAAATATATCAGTTAAACATTATTTTAAAAAGGGTAATAATGAAATAACTTGAATGTTACCAAGAGAAACAGCATTGTTATCATTTATTTAGTAACTTAAAAAGGATATGGATAATCAACTTCATTAATCATTGCATTCAATTGGATCTAAATTACAATCATCTTATGACAAGTTGTTTCATTTAAATTTGGCCAAATTAATTTCCTTTTCTATTTGCATAAAATATGACTAACTGCAGGTAATAGATACCTGTATTTATATTTTACATTCAATTGCCCTTAGACAGTTTTAACATAATTTTTCAATTCACCAGCAACCCCCCTGGAATATCCAAACCATTTTAAAACGTCTCCTCGTAGATGTATCAGTTTCCCACAATACACATATCCTGTATGGAAATCTGTGCTTTGCAGATAAGAATTTCTATACCAGCATTCTATACCAAAAACTATCAACTTCCCTAATTTTTTTTCCTCAACAAGAGAACTTTTCTTTTAAACCAACATGGAATACAGATTTAATAGTGTATATGCTTATGATGCAGAACATTAACTGCTATCCAAGGCTCTGTTTAAAAAAAATTATAATGTTCAATTATTCAATATTTGCTTAAACATTTTAAATACTATCTCATCAAAGAAAGGCCAAAATTTAAAGTCACCGTAGTCTGTTGCAAAGCTTAAGAAAATCAAAATGCTGTTCTTTTAAGTGTGAATTTTCAAGTCATAGTTTCCTTCTATTTAGCAGAGATCAATCTTCATGACATTTTAGCTGAATGAGTACCAGGTCAAACATCAAATTGGACCTTTTTGTGGTAAGGGGAGGAGGTGAGGTGTATCAGTCTAGCATGTCTCTACCTTGAGTTTCGGGAGGTTACATTCTGTTCACAGAATTCTAATATTCAATTCTATTACCCGATTTGTTCTCATCATTTGGGCGAGAAGGAACTGCAGACGCTGGTTTAAACCGAAGATAAACACAAAAAGCTGGAGTAACTAAAGGGGACAGGCAGCATCTCTGGAGAGACGGAATGGATAACGTTTCAGGTCTGAAGAAGGGTCTCGACCCGAAACGTCACCCATTCCTTCTCTCCAGAGATGCTGCCTGTCCCACTGATTTACTCCAGCATTTTGTTCTCATCATTATTGAGGATGTACATAATTTAGGCATATTTGACTTTAGTACAATAAGAAACTCCTTTGGCATCCACATAAAAGCTTGGAAGAAAGGCAATCTGCTGCTTGATTATTGTTAAAATTAATGAAACTAGACACTGAAAGGAGTTCGACATGGATTAACTCTGATTTCCACATTCTTTTCACGAGAAACAACCTGGTCACCAGTTAGCAATTCCTTAAAAGCAGCACAGTGTGAATTAAACTCAGTGCCAGAGTTGTACTGCTCAAAAATCTCATCCATCTCAACCAACCATTTACAGTAATACCGCAAGGTCATAAGGAACAGGAGTAAAATTAGGCCATTCAGCCCATCAAGTCTACTCTGCCATTCAATCCTGGCTGATCTCTCTCTCCCTCCTAACCCTATTCTCCTGCCTTCTCCCCATAACCACTGACTCCTGTACTAAGAAAGAATCTATCTCTGCCTTAAAAATATCCACTGATTTGGCCACAACAGCCATCTGTGGCAAAGAATTCCAGATTCACCGCCCTCCGACTAAAGAAATTTCTCATCTCCTTCCTAAAAGAATGTGCTTTAATTCTGAAGCTATGACTTCTAGTCCTATACTCTCCCACTAGTGGAAACATCCTCTCCACCTCCACTCTATCCAAGCCTTTCACAATTCAGTACGTTTAAATGAGGTTCCACCTCATTCTTCTAAACTCCAGCGAGTACAGGCCCATTTGCCCACATTAGGTCAGCATCCTATATTTCGTCAAAACGTCTCTTAAACATAACAACTGCATCCGACTCCACAGCGAGTTCCAGATATCAATTACTCGGTGTTGAAGAAGTTTCCTCTGAAAGTCTCTTTAAAACTCCTTCCTCTCATCTTAAACTTACGTCCTCTTGTTTTTATTACTCCTCCCAGAGGAAAAAGATGCTGATTATGTACCTTGTGCCTCTTATAATTTTATATCTCTCTCTCTGGTCAACCTTCAGCCTTCTTTATTCCGGGAAAGAGAAACCCAGCCTGTCTAATCTTTTCCCATAACTCCAAGATCATGTGTAACAAGTTCATGTTGTAACAAGATCCTGGTGAAACTTCTCTGCAGCCACATATTCCTACAATAAAAACAGAAAATGCTGGAAATACTCAGCGGGTCAAGCCCAACGCGAGAAGAGAAATAGAGCCATTGTTTCAAGTCAAAGACCCTTTTTCTGAACTGGGAAGGAGACAACAGAAGCTTGTTCAACTACAGGGAGGGTATGGGATATAAAAACTGGGACAACTATGGTGATATATTAGTAACTTGGATGTGAAGTTAAGAGGCAAGTTTGTGGCTGGCTAGCCCTGATCAGACTCTGGCTTTCCAAATGTACATAAATCCTATCCCTTAGGATATTCTCCAATAATCTCTCTACCACTGATGTAAAACTCACCAGCCTCGAGATACCAGTCTTATCCCTGCTGACCTTCTTAAAGATATAACATTAGCTATCCTCCATTCGAAGACTACAATGGCTAATATGTTTCGACCAAATTGCTGAATTGTCAAAAAGTATTGAACTGAAGGAGTTATAACAGCACCTGAAGCACAAGAATGGGTACACCCCATTTTAATATCATAATTTATGGCATCAAATCTAATTGGATTGTCACCAAGGAACTTTGGGAAAAGTTAACTCTTGTAAAACTTGAACTTTTAGATGATAAAATAATATTTTCATAATCTTATGCAGTTTCTTTGTTAAAATGTCACAGAGAAAATAATTTTATAACTTAATATCAACGGAATAATTTACGATAAATTCCAAATATTTTCTATTAAGATTATTTCTTTGAGATATATTCAGTTAGATTTGAATTTCTACCTTGGCGACCAACATCTGCTGCTGCGCCTCAATCTGATGCTGTTGTCTTGAAGCCATTTCTTGCAGCTCTGAAAGGGTCATCTCTACCCGTGGATTACCACTCTAGGGCGTTAAAAGGAAATTGTTAGCTCTTACAGGTATTCTGAAATTTAAAACTATAGCGTTATTTATCTCTGGTTACGAAAGATAATTTTAAGTATGACCGTAGTATAAGATCAGCTCGATTTTTTTTAGGTTTCAGAGATACAGCATGGAAACAGGTCAACCCACCGAGATCACGCCAACCATTGATTACCTGTTCACTCTAGTTCTATATTATTTCACTTTCTCATCCTCCACATTAGAGGCAATTTTATAGGGATGATTAAGCTATAAACCCGCATGTCTATGGGATGTGGGAGGAAACCAGAGTCTCTGGAAGAAACACACATGATTACAGAGAATGTGCAAACTCCACAGACAGTATCAGAGGTCAGGATTGAACCCGGGTCTCTGGTGCTGTGAGGCAGCGGCTCCACCAGCCGCATCACTCTGCCACCCTGTGCCCTTGCATTATGACTTACTGCGACTCAATTACCCAATATTTAATTCCAAATATTATATGTTCATCAAAAGGTTGAAACTTTTCAGCTTTCAGTGAGTTGTTCTGATGTGGCTTCCCATTTGTCAACATGAGAGAAAATTAAATAATCCATACTTGGACTCTGATAGAACAAATTTTTTTTTTAAACTCTAAAAATATGCACCTTAATTAAAAGCTATTCAGATTAACATTACTGCAAGATGATACTCGTTAATTTTGAACTCTTAACTAATGACCTAATTTTGTGCATTGTATATCTAAAGGAAAGTTCCCCATATTGATAACTTTGGGCCGTTAACTTGTCTTGTTGAATTGTCTGGTTTCAAAAGAAGAAACGGGAGTGATCCCATAATCAGATACTTGTTTAGAAAAGCACAGAGAAAAGGATCGACCAGCATCACTGCATCTATAAATGGCAAAGATGACGTCTACTGATGTGTGCGCACATGATTGTCATGCAAATACAAGTTTGGCATCAAGAATGTTGTTCTTCACAGGTAACTTTACTTTCACATTCATAATGTAATAGTTAGAGGTATGATGTTAAATGATAGAACCTGTTAAAATTAACCACTGCCTTAGAATAGAGGCACAAGAGACCGCGGATGCAGGAATCCCGAGCGCAAAACATACTGCTGAAGGAACTCGGTCGAGGGAAAGGGACATCAGCCTGGAAAACCAAAACGGCGTCTGCCCATTTCATGGAACATTGGACAGTACAGTATATGAATGGGCCCTTCAGCCCATGATTTTCATGCCAAACGTGATGCCTAGTAGGTTGAACCGATTCCATCTGCCTGCACATGATTCACATTCCTCTATTTCCTGCACTTCCATGTGCCTATCCAAAAGCCTCATGAATGCCACTATTGTATCTGCCTCCACCACCACCACCCCTGGCAATGCGTGTCAGGCCCACCATCCCGTGGGAAAAAATAATTCCTCACACATCTCCATTAAACTTTCACCCTCTCACCAATAGTTATGCCCCCCAGCGTTGGACATTTACACCGTGAAGAAAACGTTTTGACTGTCCATCCTTTCCTACCTACCACAAATGCTGCCTGACCTGTTGAGTTGCTCCAGCTCTGTTTTTATCTTACGGCAGAAAAATATTTGAGTAAAGGACTGATTAAGGGAGGAATTCTTGGAGAAATTAAAATGGGGTTCTTTGGCAAAAATTTCAATCATCTTAGAATATTCCCGAAGTGTCCGTGTGCTTGCACTTTTTTTTTTTTTTAACTCAACGTTCCTATTTCTATGCAGGCACAGGTCCCAGAGATTAATAGTAATCTTTTATGTTGCTGTCTTTACCCCTTAAGTTTACATTTATAACAGAACCAACACAAAAAGGTCAGAAAAGTATGTGTGTGGGAGGGGGGGGGGGGGGGGGGGGGGGGGGGGGGGTGGGAGAAACTTGTTTTAGTCTCTTCCTTCGGGGGGATGCGACTCTTCTTGTCGTATCCCCCGTTTCCGTCTGTGCTGAGGCCAAATGGCGGAGCTGGCGGCCTCCAACTGGGACCGACCTCGAGGATCCGGAGGCAGAGCCAGCCAGGACTTACCAGCGCGAGGCTGGCCGACTTCGGGGCTGTTCCGGCGGCGGCCCGACTCGGGGCTGAGGCGGCGTTCCAACTTGGAGCTGAGGCGGCGGCCCGACTTGGAGCTGAGGCGGTGCTCCGGTGGCGGCGACCCGACTTACCATCACCCGGTGGGGTCACAACATTGGAGGCCTGGATCGCCTCAGCGCAGAGGGAGAACAAGGTGGGAAGAGACAAAGACTTTAAGACTTTTGCCTTCCATCACAGTGAGGAGGTGCCTGGTGAACTCACTGTGGTGGATGTTAAATTTGTGTTTATCGTGTGATTTGTTATTTTATTATATGTATGGCTGCAAGGCAACAAAGTTTCGTTCAGACCGAAAGGTCTGAATGACAATAAAGGATACTTTGACTTTGACTTTGAAAACACGAGAGGTGGTTTAGTGAAACTAAATCAAAGTATAAATGACAAGTGTTATTGACTGACATGAAGTTATAAAAAAATAAGATTGAACTCAATTGTACAAAAAATGCTTTAAAAAAAAAAAAAAAGTGTATCAGAAGGGAATTTTAATATGGTATGTCATTCCAAAAACAATGTACAATTAAATACAGCTGCCAGTGTTTGAAGGTGTCCTTGAAATGATGTAGTATTGAAGGGATTACTGTTTAACATTTTTGAGATTCACGTTTTGTCAGGACAGAACGTTCTGGAATCACAATGCCAGTTTAACAAGCATTGTTCACATTCTATAGAAGGAGATAAAGCACCAGGAATGTACCAGCTGATAACACAAAGTGTCCAAGGGAAATAGTTCTACATTTACTTTCAAGCTATTCAAAAGTTAGCAATAACAAAATTCAATGACGTTATTCCAGGACGTGGCTCACAGTGTTATCATCCTGTAAATGGATAGCGAATGTCAGCCAGTTAACAGTACATTTCTGTGCTGTTCAGTAGCCCGACAATTAAAATCTAAGATAGGACACAAAATGTGGGATAAACTCAGCAGGTCAGGCAGCATCCCTGAAAAAAAGTTACATTTCGGGTTAAGACCCTCTTTGACCCGAAACATCACCCATTCATCTTCTCCAGAGATGCTGCCTGACCCGCTGAGTTACTCCAGCATTTTGTGTCTATCTTCAGTGTGAACCAGCATCTGCAGTTCCTTCCTACACAATTAAAATCTAATTTCTGTTATAAATATTAATAGCTCTCTTGTAACACTGGACAAGGCAAATCAGTTTTTACACCCATTTTCCTAGCCATCGTTGTGCAAAGTGGCCAGGGAGCAGAAATCCAGAAAGCCCCTTGGGCACACACTGCAAAAAGAGCCTCCTGGTGGAAAACAGCAACTACAATCCTAATTCTCCAAGTACAGAGAGTACAGAGAAGGTTCACCAGACTGATTTCTGGGATGTCAGGACTTTCATATGAAGAAAGACTGGATAGACTCGGCTTGTACTCGCTAGAATTTAGAAGATTGAGGGGGGATCTTATAGAAACTTACAAAATTCTTAAGGGGTTGGACAGGCTAGATGCAGGAAGATTGTTCCCGATGTTGGGGAAGTCCAGAACAAGGGGTCACAGTTTAAGGGGGAAATCTTTTAGGACCGAGATGAGGAAAACATTTTTTCACACAGAGAGTGGTGAATCTCTGGAATTCTCTGCCACGGAAGGTAGTTGAGGCCAGTTCATTAGCTATATTTAAGAGGGAGTTAGATGTGGCCCTTGTGGCTAAAGGGATCAGGGGGTATGGAGAGAAGGCAGGTACAGGATATTGAGTGGGATGATCAGCCATGATCATATTGAATGGTGGTGCAGGCTCGAAGGGCCGAATGGCCTACTCCTGCACCTATTTTCTATGTTTCTACCCAAGTGGAATATGACGTGTTGTTCCTCCAGTTTGCATGTGGTCACACTATGGTAATGGAGGAGGCCCAGAGCATAATGGTCAGTATGGAAATAGGAAGGGGAAGTTGGAATGGTTAGCAACCAGTCCAAGGACAGAAAAATCATCAGTATCCAAATGGAAAGTCGAATGAAAATGGTTAAGCCCTTGTCCCATTTAGGAAACTGGACGGAAAGCTCTGGAGACCTTGCGCTACACCCAAGGTTTCCGTGAGGTTCCCGGAGGTTTTTGTCACTCTCCCTAATGGTCAAAAGTCGAGCTTTTTCTATGTTCCGGCGATTATTTAAAAAAAATTCAAAACCGCCCTCGAATAAAAATAGGTCGTGTTTTAAAAATCAGTAATTTTTTTAGTCAAAGCCTGTTGCGATTCTAGTTAAGACCTCCCTGGTGGAATAAAACTGGGTGAAAAAAAGGCGTTACCTTCCACTACCTGCGACCTCCGGTAACCACCTTCAACTAGCATCGGAACCGGCTTCGACTAAAAAATTACCGATTTTTCAAACGGCAAGCTATTTTTAGTCGGACCGGTTTTGAATTTTTTGAAATAATCGCCAGAACATAGAAGAACCTCGACTACGCGGAAACCACTTTCGACCATTAGGGAGAGTGACAAAAACCTCTGGGACCCTCACGGAAACCTTGGGTGGGGCGCAAGGTCTCCAGAGGTTTCCGTTCAGGTTTCCTAAGTGGGACAGGGGCATTAACAACTGGGCCCCATGACAGAAAGGTTGGTATGGGAAGGTTAATAAAAATAGTTAGCAAACAGTCAGTATGAAAAGGGGAGTGAAAATGGTTAGTAACTGGTCAACACATCTCTTCCAGCTTTCACTGCCCCTCCCCCTATTACCATCAGTCTATTCATGTTCTGCAGAGATTCTGCCTGACTTGCTGAGTTACTAGAGCACTTTGTGTCTTTTTTCGTAAACCAGCATTTGTCTGGTTTACAAAACCAGTTCATGGTTTATTTTTTAGCCTCTTTATATCCCCTTCACAACTTTCCTAAATGTTTGATAACAGGAAATTTAGCAACCGTACCTATTTATTGTAAAAAAAAAAGTGCAGGCATCAATCCCATAGCCATCTACTCGTTACATTTTTAACAAGAAAAACACCCTTTTTTGTCTAATGTATTTTGTTACCCAGCCAACATTTTATCCATACAATGTGTTGCCTCCTACATTATGAACTTTTATTTTCACGCAATTAAGTAACGTACAGTGGACAAGCTCAATAAACTGAATGCCAAAACCGTTAGCTTCGCTAATCACTTTTAGCTTTAAGTGTCTTGCTACAATGTCTTTAATAATAGCTAACAACTTTCCTATGACAGCTGTGAAGTCAATTAGCCCAGTTTCCTGAGCGGTCATGTCAGCAGATATTTTAGAAGATGACTTAAGCAGACCTAAAGGATATGATTGTTGAATGCAATATCTCACACTGAACTGACCACATGGCAACAAAGGTCACTGGCAGAATTGCAGATGTGGAAGAAGTGATGCTACATTCCTGAGAGCAAGACAGACATATGGCCAATGCAGCAATTGTCACTCATCTGAACATTCAATAACGGAGGGAGGTGGAAAACATGAAACTGTCTGACGCTGGGTTAAAAAGTCCACAGTGGTAAGATAATTGATAGAAACTTGTTTTTTTAAAAGCAACAGCGTAGTAGGTACATGGGCTCAGATGAACACACAAAAACAAATGATACATAGATTGTATATACGATTCTAAAAGAAAGACAGGAAAAAAAGATTAGAGCAGAAATAATTAGAAATAAAAATGTGTGTTTCAGTAGAGAATAATAAAAACAATGGAAAAGCAAGGACCAATTAGGGACAATCAGCTAGGCTGGCAGGACGAGGACAGATTATGGATAGTCAGTATGGCTTTGTGCATGGGAAAAAGTGTCTCACGAGTTTGATTTAATGTTCTGAAGATCGACGAGGGCAGTGCAGGAGACGTTGAAAACATGCACTTCAGCAAAGCCTTTGGCAAGCTGCCACATGGTAGGCTGGTGTGGAATGGTAGGTTGTATGGGATCCAGGGAAAACTAGTCAATTAGATACAGAATTGGCTTGAAGGTAGGAGAAAAAATGGTGGCAAAATTATTGTTATTTTACCTCCAGATTAGAGACCTGTAACAAGTGGGATGCCACAGGGATTGGTGCTGGATTGACTGTTGTTTGTCATATATATTACTGATTTGGATGTGAATGGTGGGGACACGAGGAGAAAGATTTGAAAGGGAAATTAGGGGCAACTTTTCCCAGACAGATGGCGGATCCAGTTGCCAAAGGAAGTGGTAGAACCGGGTTAATTACAACATTTAAAAGACACTTGGACTGCTTCAGGGATAGGAAATGTTTGGAGGACCATGAACCAGACAAGATGGACAAGCTCGATTAGGCAACTTGGTCATCATGGAGGAGTTGGGCTGAGGGCCAATGTCGGTGCTATATAACTGTATGACTGACTAAAAATACATTCTTCTGAGCAATTATTAAATGCCAGCAGCCTGGGGAATTTGTGTACCCTTGTACATTGAACAATATTAATATGCAGACATGACATGCAATTCAGAAGGTAAATGCTATTTGTCGCTTTAATGCAGAGTGGCATCTCTTAGATTCCTCTATCTAGTCTCTGGAATTTCCTCACAGCCCAGTACCCTAACACGAGGAACTAGTCTTGTGGCTCTTACTTGCAAAGCTTACCACACTTAAAACAGTGATATAATTGGAACATGGAAGATGATACATCCACAGCATAAGAGTTAGATACTCAGGTATTTGGTAAAATAATTTAAATATTTTAGCTGTGTTATCTGTTCTACATTGTTTTACAGAATCTTAAATATTTTTCAACTTCCTATTTAGATAATAATTAGATTTTTTTTAACATCTTATTTGCCCATACATTTCATTACACAATTTTGAGCTGTCACCCAAGTTTAATGTTAATTTATGTGTGAAAATTCGGCAAATTCAAGGCATTGTTGTATTTCAGTGCCGAGCTGCCTCCGTCGCCAGCCTAATGCTATCTCTTTAAAAAGGTTTCCATTATTTATCAACCAGCACTCAAATAACTTAGTCATGTAAGTAATGATTTGGCTTGAAGATTCATGCCTTGGAGTCTAACATTTATGTGTAAGGAACACTGGCAAGTGTTTAATAGTCATTTGTTTTAAAAAGCCTAAATGAATGCCGATATTTTGTTTATTTTTATGTAAACTCTGATCATAACGAATCTGGTCAATTACTTAACCGATAAATTAAAGGCTTTGTTTAAAAAATGGATGTTTCTGTATATTTCTTGAAGCATGGAGTTGTTTGCACTTGCAGTACACGGACTGTGATCCTGATTATTGTTAGGATACCCCCCTGTGCTTATTTGCAATGCCTCCACTATTCAAGGAAAACATTCCATGTTT
Source organism: Amblyraja radiata (assembly GCF_010909765.2). Classification (NCBI taxonomy): domain Eukaryota; kingdom Metazoa; phylum Chordata; class Chondrichthyes; order Rajiformes; family Rajidae; genus Amblyraja; species Amblyraja radiata. The sequence goes on along the minus strand of NC_045964.1, from coordinate 33,913,427 downwards.
ATTTTTAACTCTCTAATTGACCTGCTCTGTTACCTTTAATCATATGTGGGCATACACGTCATTTATTTTTTTCCCCATTCATTGGATCTTTCCCCAAATGCATCCCTTTTGGATTAAATTCAATTTTCTGAGCAACAGGCAAAACCGTCTACATCTCCCATAGTCTAAAGCATTGCTTCAACTTCCATTGGCCAATATTTGTTTCAACTGCATAACCACCACCCCACATTTACAGTGCCCTCCATAATGTTTGGGACAAGGACTGTTTATTTATTTATTTACCTCTGTGCTCCACAATTTGAGATTTGTAATAGAAATTTTATTTTATTTTTAAATCACATGTGGTTAAATAGCACATTGTCAGATTTTATTATAGGGGATTTTTATACATTTTGGTTTTACCATGTAGAAATTACAGCTGTGTTTATACATAGTCCCCCCATAATGTTTGGGACACATGGCTTCACAGGTGTTTGTAATTACTTGGGTGTGTTTAATGGCCTCCTTCATGTAAGTATAAGAGAGCTCTCAGCACCAAGTCTTTCTTCCAGTTTTTCCATCACCTTTGGAAACATTTATTGCTGTTCATCAACACAAGGACCAAAGATGTGCCAATGAAAATCAAAGAAGCCATTATGAGACTGAGAAACAAAAATAAAACTGTTAGAGACATCAGCCAAACCTTAGGCTTACCAAAATCAACTGTTTGGAACATCATTAAGAAGAAAGAGAATACCGGTCAGCTTTCGAATCGCAAAGGGACTGGCAGGCCAAGGAAGACCTCCACAGCTGATGACAGATGAATTCTCTCTATAATAAAGAAAAATCCCCAAACACCTGTCCGACAGACCAAATACACTCTTCAGGAGTCAGGTGTGGATTTGTCAATGACCACTGTCCGCAGAAAACTTCATGAACAGAAATACAGTGGTTACATTGCAAGATGCAATCCACTAGTTAGCCACAAAAATAGGATTGCCAGGATACAGTTTGCCAAGAAATACTTAAAAGAGCAACCACAGTTCTGGAAAAAAAGTCTTGTGGACAGACGAGATGAAGAATAACATATCAGAGTGATGGCAAGAGCAAAGTATGGAGGAGAGAAGGAACTGCCCAAGATCCAAAGCATACCACCTCATCTGTGAAACACGGTGGAGGGGGTGTTATGTCCTGGGCATGGATGGCTGCTAAAGATACTGGCTCACTTATCTTCATTGATGATACAACTGTTGATGGTAGTAGCATAATGAATTCTGAAGTGTATAGACACATCCTATCTGCTCAAGTTCAAACAAATGCCTCAAAACTCATTGGCCGGCGGTTCATTCTACAGCAAGACAATGATCCCAAGCATACTGCTAAAGTAACAAATGAGTTTTTCAAAGCTAAAAAAGGGTAAATTCTTGAGTGGCCAAGTCAATCACCCGATCTGAACCCAATTGAGCATGCCTTTTATATGCTGACGAGAAAACTGAAGGGGACTAGCCCCCAAAACAAGCATAAGCTAAAGATGGCTGCAATACAGGCCTGGCAGAGCATAACCAGAGAAGACACCCAGCAACTGGTGATGTCCATGAATCACAGACTTCAAGCAGTCATTGCATGCAAAGGATATGCAACAAAAAACTAAACATGACATTTCATTTACATGACATTGCTGTGTCCCAAACATTATGGTGCCCTGAAATGGAGGGACTATGTATAAACACTGCTGTAATTTCTACATGGTGAAACCAAAATGTATAAAAATAGCCTTTATTAAAATCTGACAGTGTGTACTTGAACCACATGCGATTTTTTCATATTACAAATCTCAAATTGTGGAGTACAGAGGCAAATAAATAAATGGTGGGTCTTTGTCCCAAACATTATGGAGGGCACTGTGAGTATGACCGATCAAATTACATTACAGGAGTGTAGGAACCAAGTCATGTGGAAACAGAATTCCAGTTACAAAAAAAGTATTTTTTTCTTGCCTTCAATTGAATCCAATTTCCCACTGTCCCGTTGATCCCATAGCATTTTAGTTTTGACTACTTTGTCAAAACCCGTGCTGTATGTAATGTGATGCAGGTTACATCAAACATACAGCCTTCTTTGACTTCTATATATCTCCCCCAGCAAATAATAGTTTACATATTAACAAAGCTTTGTTAAATCATTCATCTACAAATAAATAAGTTACCTTATTCTGTTCCAAAAATATATCAATTAGATATGATTGTTCAAAAGGAAAAAAATCAAAAAAAGCAAGCCATCAAATGTCACCCGAGCACCAAGAATATTCAAGAATTATATCTGATCAACTCATACACCAACGTTTTAACTGCACAGCTTAGTCCCCCTGCTGTGAGACCAGTTGTTCTTCAAATTGAAATATTCCTGCAAAAATTTATTGAGCAAAAATTTTCGACTGATGGACTGACAGTAAATGGAATGCTAAAATCATGTAGATACAAGACAAGCTGAGGCTTACAGATTCTGATTATGCAAAACTGGAACTTTATAGGTAGCAGATAGAATGCTCACCCATGCTGCTATGCGAGGGGAGGAGAACAATAATGAATCCGAGCCATACACCATGTGAATGCATTTTAGGATTATGGAAGTACTGCTTGAGCACATAACGGATTTAGAAAGATGTTATCAGAACCATCAAGAAAGAACAGACTGGGACATTTTCCTAGAACAGACAAGGCTGACAGGTTACCAATGGGAATGGATACAAAATAGAAGATATTGTTCCCACTTGTAAGACAGTCGTGGGATAGTTGACAGCTAGGGGTCAAGGCACACAATTAATTCAATGAAGAATTCATTTGCAAGAAGTGCCTTTACTCAAACAACTGAGGAATACCGTACCACCATGACAGATTCTGCACATAACCAAGATGTACTTTTTAAAAGCCTCCTTTAAATACTTGAAGGAGAAAAAGGTTCTGTCATGAAAATTCAATTTAAATTTCAGAGAAAATCTCAGGATATCATAGAAAACTAATTCCCCATTTGCACCACGTAAAGTCCAGCATATTATGCTTGGGCATTCAATTATGCAACAATCCTCATGTATGGTACAAAGAGAGCCTGGCAAGACACCACCTGCTTTACTCAAAAAGGCAAGAATGTTGTCAAATGAGCCAAAGTAAAATCATGTAGTTTGATTTTGGAAATAAAGCTTTGAGAATATCTGCAGTGGAATGGCGATTAAGGTTTTACCTCACACCTACAAGGACCAGAATTCAGTCCCTCAGGTGCAGTCTGTGCACCGTGACATGTACTGACAGTGGTAGTAGGTTGCCTCCACAAACTCTGTTTCCTTCCCACACTCTCATGTTGTGCTGACTGGTAGGGTTAATTGTCTACTATAAATTACACTATTGGGTACATTAATGGCAGGAATAATAAAAGGGGACATAAAATGTGCAGGAGAGAAAAAGTTACTAGGGCATGTTGAAACAATGAAAAGGATTGGTACCAATGGGAATGTTCCCCTGGGAACAGAGGATCCAAAAACAGATTGGCTGCCTTCAGAGATCATTACAAGATAACATCCACACAAATTTACCACTATAAATTTCCAAAACTAAAATGGACTATAAGCATCTCCACATTATGATCAAGCTATTACACTACAATTAAATCATGCACTAGAGTTTTAAAGCAGAACTTTTCCTGTTTCCTGGGCAATTAAGTTACACAAAATAATGCTGGAGATCAGAAAAAAGAAACACATTTCGTCAACAATATTTAACAGGTCTTGGGGATTAGGGGAGAACAGAAATAGACCAATATGCTTCCAACCCTAAATTCACATCATGTGTACATTTGGAAGAGCCAATAAAGCAAGTCACCACACAGCAACTGATGTTGGACAATACTCAGTTCGGAAGTCAGCAGCTCAATGGGCACCATCCAAAAATTAATATTTTGCACTTGCACTTGACTAAAATAGGCATGGAATCAATTCCATAAATTACTGCTTCTAAATTATCTGTATTGGGTAAATAAAAAATCTTAATAGATTGTTTTGCCATCAAACAGTTATTACTGCCGACCCATCGTGGAGGCCAGAACCAAATCCTGGCTCCTGCTCTCCAAGTTCAGCTTTCAAGCTGCTCATCATTACCTCGGGTTTCAGGACCTGTTGACAGATCTTTGAACAAAAAGACGAGGGCTAGGAACTACATACCCCATTTTCTAACCGCTCTGCAGATAGGTTTATTCCATTCCATCGGTTTAACTGATCTTGAGATTGACGCTCACCTACAAAGACAAAAGATAAACTTTAAAATAAGCCGACTTGAATATACATGCTAAACCAAAGTGTCCTGCTCCCCAAAAATCTCAATGCTGTCCAATCAACCTTAAATATCTATTATTATATAAAACTCTCGCCCCAGATTCCGAAACGGAACTCCGTCTGGCTGCCTGCCTGCCTTTCGATTCGTTCCCGCCGTGCGATGTCACAATGCCCGATGCTCGCAGACGTCCAATCGCGATGCACGAGGCTCGCCGACGTCCAATCGGAACGGATCCATTTACATGTACGGCTTCCGGCCTGGCTTCCGGCCACATTTCTTCCATTGATTCCCTGCAACTCCGAAACCGGACGCAGAATCGCCGACATCTTTTCCATTTCGGTAGAGATTTCACTTTTCTTTCTAAGTATCCGCTCCTCATTCCATTCCGTCGTGTTTAAGTGTACGTTTTAAATCAAATCCTAACCCCCCCCCCCAATATTTCAAAAATAAACTGGCTTCTCACTCATAGATTCAGCTTCAGCCCCAGCCCCTGCTGAACGTTCCATCGTGTGATGTCACAATGCCCAATCTTCACATAAGTCCAATCGGAATGGATGCATTTACATATGCCTATGCAGGAGCCCCAGCCAATGGTGAACGTTCCATCGTGTGATGTCACAATGCCCAATGCTCAAAGACATCGTTGCCATAGAGAGGGATTACAGAGAAGGTTCACCAGGCTGATTCCTGTTATGTCAGAACTTTCACCACTTAAAAGTGTAATGCCCCAACGCAAAAGTGTAATGCCTCCTCCCCCCCCCCCAGTTTTTCAAATAAAAACTGGCTTCTCACCCATACAAGCAGCCATTTCGGTAGACATTTCACTTTCCCTTCCAGCTATCCACTCCTCATTACATTTCGTTATGTTTATGTCCATTTTTTTCATTAAAACCTTCTCCTCCCCCCCCCCCCCTCACTCATTTTGTCGCCTCCTGCTGGCCAGCGACCATAACGGCTGCTGGCACCCGCAGCACAACCTCACGCAACGCCATTTAAAAACGGCCTTTCGGAAACGGCTCTACTTCGAAGACCACGTCTCCCGTGAGGGCTGCGGGTAGGCAACGGCTGCGTTGGGGCATTACACTTTTAAGGCTCTGTGTGTGGGGATGCTTCGTGTGTGTGATGCCGCCCCGCCACCCCCCCCCCCCCCCCCCCCCCCCCGCGTTGCCGAGACGGACCCGACTTCGACGACTTCAAGATACGTTATTTTAAGACGGCCGGAACCCGACTTCGACGACCACGTCTCCGCTGGGGGCTACAGGTAGGGAACGGTCTTTATACACTTTTCCAACTCTGTGTGTGGGGGTGGTTAGTGTGTGTGATGCCGCCCCCCACCCCCCCCCAGTGGGGGCTACGGGTAGGGAACGGCTGCGTTGGCTAAACGGATCAGGGGTTATGGAGAGAAGGCAGGTACATCACTCCCCCTACCGCTCCCTCCCTCCCCACTCTTCCACTTCTCTCCCCCTTCCCCTCCACTCTCCCTCCCCACTCTTTCCCCTCTCTCCCCCACCCCTCTCCCTCCTCCCCATCTTCCCCATCCCCCCTCCCCGAAATCTCTCTCCCCATCTCTCACCCCCTACCCCGCTCTCCTTTCCCTCCCAAATCTATCCCGTTTCCTCCTCCTCCTCTCCCCTCCCTCCCCTCAACCCCCCACCCCCCCCGCAAACGCCGTTGGGGAAACAGACCCAACGGGTCTGCACTTGGTCTAGTATTCAATAAAGCGATCTCCATAGCTCAATGCTAAAAAACCATACGGGGGGAAAAAAGGTCTACCTTGTCTGCTCTTAAATTGACAACCCATTATTCTGAAACATGCCCATAGTTCTAGATGTTCTCTCCAAAAGGGGAACATTTCCTCAGAATCTTTGCTATACCGATGAGATTGCCTCATTCTAAGCTCCTGGTAAACATAGGCCCAATCTTCACTGTCAAGACAATCCTAGCAGAGATCCAAAGTGAATCTTGCCAGAAATGCAATTCACTTTTATGCTTCATCACTTTTGTAATACCATTGTCGCTTTAGTCTTGCAAAATCACCATACTAACTTTGTGATTCACAAATGAGGATACCCAAGTGCTTTTGCAATGCAACATTCAAGAGCCTCCATCCATTCAAATATCTATTTTCATAACCAACTTTATACTCCATCTGTGAAATTTCCATCCACTCACTTAACTATTAACAGACTGTCCTCAGTCTTTCACCCACCCCATGCCTCATCTTTGTCAGAATTAACTACTCAATATGATTGGTTCCTTTATCAATCCACATACCGGAGCCCCAAGCAACGATCCTTGTAGCACCCATTCTACTATCGTGACTCTTGGTCTATATATCTACTCTTTTGCCTTAAGTAGGCTTGAGCACGAGACATATGTATCAGCGTTGGCTCCACCCGAGTTAACACCTTAGTGCGGAATGGAGCACCAACAAAATTGCTGGAGGAACAATCCTCTGGTCCAGTTCTTCAGATCTATAATTAAGTGACTGCATAATAGTATGAGTTGGGAAAAATAAAAAAATAAATGAAAAATCTATGTTTTATTTAAATTGAAGTCGCAGTGTGATGAGACAAGTTCAAATATGAAACCCAAAATAGTATATTCCATCTCCTATATTCTGTGAAGATACGCAAAATGCTAGAGTAACTCAGCAGGTCAGACAGCAGCTCTGCAGAAAAAGAAATAGTTTTGGGTCAGAACCCTTCCAGATCAGAAACGCATTTTGTATCTATGTTTACAGAATGTAGGAGATGCAATATACAAGTGTACCAACTCAAAATGATCAATAATTGAAACAATTATACAGATAAAAGTTTAGAAAAGATTTAAAGGGGTAGGGGCAAATGAGATGAGCTCAGATAGGAATCTTGGCGGGCATCACCAAGTTAGCCAAAGGGCCTATTTCTGTGCTATATTACTATGATCATCCAAATAAAGAGGTAACAATCTGGATATTGTTAGAAACACAAAGACGCAAAAATCCCAACAAAAGTGGAAATGAAGCTTTCAGAATGGCTGTAAAAGGTCTAAGTTATTTCCTTCAACTTTGTTTTATTCTGATATCTGATACAGCAATGGGATGACATAGATGTCAGGCAGCATTTCTGGAGAAAAGGAATAGGCATTTGAGGTCTGTTCTATATCCCATCAGGTTTTCGCTTCAATCATCTTCAAGAAAAATATGAACGGGCATGGCATTTCACATTAATATTTGATCTATTTTACACCAATGGGTCAAATGATCTTGTAATAGAAAGTGTTTCTCTTGCTGCAATCACCAAAATCCCATGATACTCAGGCACTTCATTCAAAATGTACATCCTAAAAAGTAACCAAAGTCAGATTAAAACACTATTGTGAAAAGCCAGGGAGATGAACTGAATGTAGACACAAAATGCTGGAGATTTAGATTAAAAACCAGAGTAAGCAATAGACCAAATGAAAGGACAGAAGGCTGTGGGGTAACTCAGCAGGTGAGGTAGCATCTATGGAGAACAAGGATCGGTAATGTTTCATGTCAGGACCCTTCCACAATAGACCAAATGATCTCTTGCCTGCTTCTATAAAAGCAAAACCTTCTCACAGGTGACTTGCATCTTTAAACTTCTCTGTAACAGAGCCTTGAAACTTAAAAGGTTCAGCTCCCATTGTTCACCTCATATTCACAGTTTTAAAAGTGTTCAGTTTTCACTTACTTTGTTCACTACTCTCATTGGGTGAATCCTCATGTCGTAGAAAGAATTTCACTTCCTCTCTGCGAGGCCCCCATTTCTGCAGATGTTCATACATCAGATAATCAGAAGGAATAGCACGCTCTGTCACAGGAAAAAGAGAGCATTAGTCCCAAAGTACTGCAAAAACAAACTTGAGAATTGTATTTGGCCACAGAATGCATCCTTACCCTTTCCCTGGTACAATACAAGAGAAGTAAATTACAGCCCAATAATTCAAGTGGTTCTGATGGCATCAATTGCCTGAAATTTTCTGAACCACCACCATTTAACCTGCAAACAGAAGTTTGGGATGCATCTGCAAAGCAGGAATTTGAAAATTTGCTGGCCAAACATCACAACTATTTGTTTGCTGGACTCCTCCCGTGCTGAAGTTTAACTTTTATTTTGCTGGGGAACATATTGGAACAGACCTGGCACATGAAGAGCAAGCCTTTTCACTTCAATGAAGAAGAAAGGATGCAATGGGAAAAAAAAAACAAGATTCGGGCAATTTAGTTTTTGAACTTGGTAAACAAAATATTGCAGATGCTAGTGCTGCTATGGAAAATAGCTTTTCACTATAGGTATTCTAAATTCAAATTATACTGTAGATACATGCAAATAGACTTCTACCAAGAATCTATTTATTCAAAGCATCCAGCACCAAAGAGTTAGTTCTGAAAAGTATTTTAACAGCAACAATGAGGAGATCCACCAAAATGTCTTTTGGTATGGAATCAATTAACAATCTTAAAAATCGAGATGCAGGAAAACAACTGAGCGTCTCATGGGATGGCCACAAACTCTCCAACCACTTCCACCCCGTGTACCTCAGAGTCACACTCGACAGGACACTCTCTTTCAAAACCCACCTTCAGAACACCAAAGCCAAGGTCAACACTCGCAACATCCTGCGCAAACTGGTAAACTCAAAGTGGGGCGCTGATCCACCAACCATCCGTGCAACTGCCCTAGCCCTGTGCTTCTCCACAGCTGAATACGCGTGCTCAAGCTGGAGCCGCTCCCACCACACCAAACTGGTTGACACAGCCCTCAACGACACCTGCCGCATTATCACGGGATGCATAAAGACAACGCCAGTCCCGTGGCTCTATGCCCTAGCTGGTATTGCCCCCCCCCCCCCCCCCATATCAGACGATCCATCGTCGCCCAAGACGAGCGGAGAGCACAGGAGATCGATACCAGGCACCCCCTGCACGGACACACAGTACCTCCACCCCAACTGAAATCCAGAGCCAGTTTCTTGCAGACAGTCCCACCTCTCCAGGCAACCAAAGAAACAGCAAGGACCAACATCTGGAAAGATGAATGGAACCAGCTCAACACACGAGCCCACGACTGGATGGAGAGAGGAATCACTCCGACTGAATGCCTCGCCAGCGGGCACGACCATCCATGGCCAACCTGGAAGACCCTCAACAGATTACGAGTGGAGCAGGGGAGGTGCAAAGCACTTATGAAAGCATGGAACTACCAGGCAGAAGACACATGCAGCTGTGGAGCAGTACAGACAATGTCCCACCTACTGGAGTGTGACGACGCCCCCCAGTGCAGCCCCCAGGACCTGGCTGAACCGACCCGACCAGCTGTGACCTGCGTCAGATACTGGCAGAACGACATCTGAGATTGCAACGGACGCGAAGAAGAAGAAGAATTAACACAACTCCAAGCAAAAGGACTGGATTGTCCAATGCAAGCTATTCATTAGAATGGCAAATCAGATTAAAGTACTGGATGATTACCTCTCTCCAATCACACTGAATCATATCCCAAGCATGGTTCATTATCATTACAAATGCTGCAACATACAGGTCATTTTGAAGCTAACTAGTTTAAACAATCTCTTGCTCACTCAAACCTTTAAGCCCTTACATTTTCAAGCAGTGTTTTAAATATATGAGGCAGGTACGGGATACTGAGTTGGATGATCAGCCATGATCATATTGAATGGCGGTGCAGGCTCGAAGGGCCGAATGGCCTACTCCTGCACCTAATTTCTATGTTTCTATGTTTCTAGATATTCTAGCAGATACAGGTAGTTCTCCTATAACGAGTTTCCATAATACAAATAGGATGAAACACAATTGATGAATTAGGAACACCATTTGGATCACACAGGACTAACTAGTTATAATGTGATTGAATTGAACTGAATACATTTTATTAGCCAAGTATGTATACATACAAGGAATTTGCCTTGGTGCAAGTAATAACACAATATACAGTAAACAATTAAGAATAAAACATAATAATTTAAATATGTGAAGAATGAAATAAAATACCAGAGCAAAAGGAGGCTACAGACTTTTGGTTGTTGAGTAGAGCTACTGCTTGTGGAAAATAAGCTGTTTTTATATCTGGCCGTGGCGGCTTTGACTGGGAACTAGAAAACCACCAAAGTTACTTAGGAAATCATCAAGCAATAAAATAAAATTCAGTGGTTGTGGGTGGGGGGGGGGGGGGGGAGGAGTTTCCACATGATTTCCCTGCAGTGATCAGACACTTGTCCCTTCAGAACACAGTCGCTACTTTCACCCGAGGCTATCTGAAATTGTCACGCCATTGTTTCTATTGTATCTTGTGTAGTGGTACTCTATTAAATGATATGTATTTACATTAAAGTTGCAGTAACAAATAAATTAGCTATTAAAAAAAACGTCAACTTTGAAAATCCTGCAGGGAAAAATGATTTTGTTATTACGAGCCTGAAGCTCTCTTGTACTTAATTCTCTTTTCCCCCCACTGACAATTATTCTTAGGAATGGAACTGTTGTGTTTAGGCACACTAGCATTTTATAAACAAAAGTCAACATTTTGAGTATAGGAGCAGGGAGGTTCTACTGCAGTTGTACAGGGTCTTGGTGAGACCACACCTGGAGTATTGCGTACAGTTTTGGTCTCCAAATCTGAGGAAGGACATTATTGCCATAGAGGAAGTGCAGAGAAGGTTCACCAGACTGATTCCTGGGATGTCAGGACTGT